>NW_016107704.1:1883303-1888203 GCF_001604975.1 Cebus imitator | reverse complement strand
GTGGAGACATCGGAGGAGGAGCTGCTGTTGCTGTTGTTGGTCTGGGCCCTCTTTATGTATAAGTTTAGTAGCTTCATCTTGCTCCCTGTGAGCTGTGCGAGGTGAGGTTTCAGGTCTTCTCCAATTACGGAATAAATCGCCACTAAGCAAAACACGCTGGCCTTACGCACACTACTTTTGGTGTTGTCATAACCCTGCAGCAAGCCTGGGATGATGTCGGCGAGGAGCTGCAGCAACGACTCCTTGGCGATCCTCTCGACGACTTTGGTCTGCATCTTGATGGCAGCAAGGTTGATGGGATAGTCAGCCGTCTCGATGATGGGGCAGAGCACCTTGATGCACTGCTCCGGGTGGATGGAACTGGCCAGTGTGGACGCAGCCTCCTCAGCCGCTCTCACCACCTCCTTATGGGAGTCTTTGTGGGCTTCCAGAGTCTTCATAATTGTCAGCTCAGCGTAGTTTTTAAATCTTGCTGGTTGATTTCTCAGAATTTCCCTCAAAACTCTCAATGCCAGTGCTCGAATTGAATGGTCTTTGTCTCCAAGGGTCTCCAGCAGCAGGAGCAGAATGGTCTTGAAGTGCTCCCAGACGCCAAGGCTGTCTTCCCGTGTGATTTTGAGCAGCTCCAGCAGGGCTCCTTTCCGTTCCTCCACCCGCTCGTTGTGGTTGGACAGCTCTTCAGAAGGTCAGCCACCAGGTCAGAATGGTCGATGGGCACATCTCGAAGCTGCTCCATGTCGTCATCGAACACAGCCCCCTTCAGGGCGGTCTTGTCGTAGGAGTTGATGGCATCTGAGTAGGGGTACGGGTTGTACTCTCGCGCCCATGGCCCCGGGAAGGCACGTGGAGGCTGGGTGCTGAGTAGCGAGGTCTTGTTATCCAGAGCTGTCCGGCCTCCTTCTACCTCGCTGCCCCCCGCTGGGCCCTTGGTGGCAGGAGAGGCAGCGCCCCCATCGCGGGACACAATATCACACTCCTTTTTGCCATCTCGTTTAATTGGCTCATTCAGATCCTCTTGGCTTCGAAACTAAACTTTTCAATGGCTTCTGTAACTCCAAGTAGAGAACTATAGATTTCTTCAGAGTTCATTCAGGTTCTCTGTATCATAGTCCAGCATGCTTGGAGACAGACCCCCATGGGAACAGTTGGTGGGTGAGGCCAGGGGGCTGGTCCTGCTGCTGGTGTGTCGGGAGGGTGTCTGGCCAATCGTATTGCTTGGAGAGCTCACACTGATGTTACTGGAATTCTTGAGGTGGTTATGCAGGAGTTTGGTGGCACCATCCTGGAATGTTTTTGGCAAGGCACCAAGTAACATGGTAAATTCAGGAGTATTCAATTCAGACAGAGAGATTAGCACAATTTGTGCTGCCTTTCTCACGTCTGAACTCTTTGGTTCTGTTGTCCAGGTTACGATTCTAGAAACAGCAACCCTTGTCTCACTAGAGTTTACAAAATCTGTTGGATCCATCTGTCTGGCCAGAGACTCAATATATTTCAGGATTGCAACTTTGACCTTGAGGTTTGGAGTTTGAGTTTGATCCACAATAAATCTCATCAAAATGTTAAATTGTTGATCAAATGGAAAGGAGTCTCTGGTGACATCTAGAGCCTTTTGGACTTTTGCTTGCATAGATCCAAGTAAATCTGCTCCCATTTTCTTAAGTAATTGTGTGAGAAGAACAAAAAGCCAGTCTTGCAAGTCATCCTTATGAATTATTATAAAATCCACAAGAGTCTCCAAAAACATACTGAAAACTCTTGCTATGAGGATCAGCAAACATCCGGGTGAAAATCTCACACAATCTTTTCAGTTCAATTCGACTCAGTGTTCTTTGGCTCTTCAGTAGGTTCTGCAGGCTCAGAAGCCCTTCTTTCCTATCTGACCAGTTTGAATTAGCACAGTGGTTGAGAACTGCTGCTACATCCTCGGTCTGCTGCAGATAATGGGGAATGCCACCATTCCTGGAGCCATACGAGTGCTCAGGGCAAACACTTGAGGCATCACTGTTGGCATCATCGTCAGAATACATCCCATACGGCTCATACCTCCTCCTCACAGGCTTCTTCTTGCTCCTGGAGTCTCCTAACAGCAAAGCATCAGCAACAGCAGCTTCAAGATCTGTACTTGTGCTCAAAACTCTCATGGCATTCACAGAACCAGGTATTCTTCCTGGCTGGCCAAGCCCAAACCAATCTAATCCTATTCGGTTTGGACTTGTTTCCCAGCTACATCCCTGGCTCCTGGGAATCTTGCTTCGCTTTTCTGAAGATGGTGTCACAGGCGGGCCTTGTGAGGAGCCCCCAGCAAGTCCACCATAACTACTTCCCAACAATTTTCCTGGAGAACTTGACCGGCTGCCGGCACCAGCAGGATTAGCAGATCTGGATCGCTGGGACTGTGAAACCACTTTAGCGCGACTGTGGCCCAGTTATCAGAAGGTGTAGAGGCGACGTTGGTGGCACTCCCAGAGCTTTGCTGTCTTGTGCGGATCCGACCTAAGGATGCATATGAGCCTGGAGGCAAAGCCGCTGCGGAGCTGAAAGGCATCGTTCCCGAAGATGAGGAGACTTTGGATTTGGCACTGGCTGCTGCGTTCACATCAATGTCACTTCGAGATCGCTGAAGGGACCCAGTCGTTGACACAGATTTGGTACTAACTGTAGAACGTCTAGACGTGGTACTTCCAGTAGGACTTCTTTTGGCAGACAGCGGCCGATTTAGACTCTCGAGAGCTGGAAGACGAGCGATCAGACTGAGGCAGAGACACGATGCTGTTTGAGTTCTTCAGGTGGGACTGCAGGGCTTTTTGGTAGGAGGACTCCAAGGTGTGGTATAAGTGCTCTGCTTCTCCGCTGAAGTGACTGTGAAAACCCCAGTAACATTTTCTGGCTTCCATTCTTGCTTCAGAATCAGCATCGTGTATTCCTTTCTTTACTGTTTCCGCTAATACTGATATGTGTCGTTCTAGTGAATGCGTCTGCCATTCTTGTAAAAGCAAATCTAAAAATTCAAAACAGCGCCTTCTAACTACGATGGACTTAAGAGGTACAGTTGCTTGTTATGACAGGTATTAACCTAGGGATGTGTGTGTGCCGAATAATTAACTAACAGCTACAACACCAGACGTGGCCATAATTTTGGCGTGACCCTCACTTTTTTTTTTAACGGGAAAAAATGATGGGTATATATATTGTGCTGTTTTTGTAGTATGCTGCTGGTATGATAATAAAACAAAACAGTACAGTAGATGCCAAGTAAGAAAACAAGCTATAGAACTCCATGGATTTTTTCTTTTCTTTTTTAAGACAGAGTCTCGCTGTTGTCCAGGCTGGAGTGCAGTGGTGCGATCTCAGCTCACTGCAACCTCCACCTTCTAGGTTCAAGGGATTCTTCTGCCTCAGCCTCTTGAGTAGCTGGGATTACAGGCATGTGCCACCACTCCCGCATAATTTTTTTTATTGATACTATTTATTACAGTAAATTAGTTGAATGTGAAGTTTTGGATAGCTTGAATTCACCATTTTCTTATGCACAAGTGGGCATTTTTCTCATTTACAAATGGGCATTTCTCTTTGGCATCCATTAAGTATTTGCCCAGATATTGGCCTCTGTCAGATATTTAAAAAATCATCCTAGTTTCTATTAAACAAAAATAAAAGTGATTCTATGGAGAGTGATTGTGTGATTACCAAACATATCTGATGTTAAATGTCATTAAAGTGCTGTTTGATGATCTCTGTCAGTTTGTGCTAATTAAGACAGAGAGGGCTGGGATTTTATAAATCCCAAGAGTCTTATCTGAACAGTCTGCATATAAAAGTTGTTTTTAGCCTTGTGAAGGGTATCCATGAAGCCGTGGACTTCTGCATTCTTGTCTTTGCTGGTCAATAACAGCCATCTTTCCAACTGTCATCTTTCATGCTACCATAGGTTTTAGGAGCTGGTAAGGATCTGCGAACAGGTTGTGCCAAGTTTGCTGTGAGACACTGGTATGCCCCCAGCAGAAGGGGCACTGGGTCTGGGCAAGCCACTTCTCATTGCAGTTGTCCCTGCAGGTCTGGTTAGAGTAGTGCTGTTGATATTGCTGGGAGGATTTACTGAGACTGTGTTCGGAACCACAGGAGGCCCAGGTGAGGAGGTGGTTTGTGCTAGCTGTGTTATTTCTTGGATATCAGGAGAACCAGAGCCATGATTACTAAATGCTTTCACTGGTTGCGGAAGAGCCAAAGGAGATGGTGCTGCAGGGAAACGGAATTTGCCTGGAGAAGGTATGGCTGAAGCCTGAGGCTGCATGCGAATAAATGATACAGGGACAGATTTTTTTTTTTAATTGACATTCAAATTAAAATATGAATGTCCAGTTTGGAGGAGGCTCCCACACGGTTCCGCTCCAGTGGAATGTTGAACATTTGCTCATCCACCTCCCTCATGGACATGTGACCTCTAAAAATGGCAGCCACGGTTATGTAGCGGCCATGACAGGAAAAGTGGTCCGGCTTATTGTGTCTTTCCTCCCTCACACCACCAGCGCTTCAGCATCTTCACCTTCAGCTCTGTGGACCCTACAGCTGTGAAGCAGGCCCTTAGGGGACCGGTATCTGCACTGCAGCGTGTCAGTCTGCCAGCCTGCTGAGACACCGTCCTGTGTGGTAACCTGCCCTGATCTCAGCCGAAGAAGAAGTAGTTCCGACACCAGTTTTCAGAACACTACTGCTAGTGCTTCTAGCAAAGGCCCCATGATTCTACTCCAAGCCACTAAGGACCCTCCAGAAAAGCTCCGTGTTCCTGCAGACTCAAAGCTTCTGTGGGTGGCAGGTCTTACTGGGACCTTGATCCTTGGAGCCTTGTTAGTATCCTACTTGGCTATCAGGAAACGGATGAATTACCCCAACCAAATGT
>NW_016107704.1:1873004-1883138 GCF_001604975.1 Cebus imitator | reverse complement strand
AATGCAGACTCCTCTTCCAGAGAAAGGTCTTTCAGAGTCAGGGAACTGTCATTCGGATGCATTGCTTATTTGTCATTTTCGTAGTCGGCCGGATTCTACCTCTTGGATCTCTCAAACTCTTCAGTCCCCCATGTGTAGAGAAGATAAAACCCTATAAACGGCGGCACCACGCGAAGGAAAGACTCCCGAGCGCGGCGCACCACGTTGGGGACTCCTTTAGAGAAGACGTGCGGGAAGGCGCGCTGCTCGAAAGGTGACAAGCTGTAGGAGATCACATGCCGCATTCGCGTCAGATTCCCAAACTCGCGGCCCATGGTGGCGGCAGCCCCAACCGCAGTCACCGATTCGGTGGACTCGTTCGTCACTTCCGGTAAGATCGGAAGCGGCTCTGGGAGGACGTGAGATCACTTCTGGGAGATACCATTTTCCTTCTGTCTCTAGGGGGGTGACGCCTTTGTCCCAGAAAGAAATGTCCTGACTGGGTGACCCGTAGGTGGGCGGTGCCTTGGAGGCCCTCCCTGGGTCCGTGGCTTGGAGCCTAGCGGAGGAAGTTGGGGGTTGAGCGGGCTTTGGGGAGCAGTGGGCAGGCGGAGGCGCTCACACTTCTCCTCAGCCGTCGGCCTTTCTGTGGAGTCCAGTCAGTAAGCGGTCGAATGCGGGAGGCGGGTGAGGGGACAATGAGGTGACAAGGAAGGGGCTTGTCGACCTCGGGGCCGCGCTGGCCAGGAGCTTGGGGCCTCCGAGTACTCCCGGCTGTAGACAGAGCGCCTCTGAGTCTCGAGGCCAGGGCACCCCGCAGCAGAGGAGCGCGGAGTTTTATTTGGTCTTGGCCAGTAGCTCAAAGGGGGCTCCGTTATGTTCAGGCCACCAGCAACCCCAACACCAAAATCAGGGACACACATCTAAGGCTTTTCTTGGTAACCTCTGTTTTAGAGTCCACTGGCAGGCTGTAAACAGTCCCAAGAGATAATACAAACGTTTCTTGAAATTCAGCCACAAAAAAATTTATTTTTCCTTCGCTTATGAAGAGTAAGACAAATGAAAATCATTATCTGTGGTCCCTTCCTTTCAGTCCTTATTTTCCCAAGGAGGTCTGCCAGCTGAAGGAGCTCTGGGACACCATTGGGATGGTGACCTCCAGCACCCATGCCTGGGAGACCACACCCTGGAGGGATATCAATGTGGAGGCCATGGACTTTGAGTGCAAACAGTTTGCCCGGCATATCCGAAACCTGGACAGGGAAGCCAGAGCCTGGGATGCATTCACAGGCCTGGAAAGCACTGTGTGGAACACACTGAGCTCCCTGAGGGCAGTAGCTGAGCTGCAGAATCCAGCCATCGGGAGCGGCACTGGAGGCAGCTGATGCAAGTCACTGGTGTGAGCTTCACTATGGACAAGGACACCACCCTAGCACGCCTCCTGCAGCTCCAGCTGCACCACTATGAGGACGAGGTCAGGGGCATTGTGGACAAAGCCGTGAAAGAGATGGGTATGGAGAAAACCTTAAAGGAGCTGCAGACCACCTGGGCTGGCATGGAATTCCAGTATGAGCCCCACCCACGGACCAACATCCCCCTCCTGCGCTCTGACGAGGACCTCATAGAGGTTCTGGAGGATAACCAGGTTCAACTTCAGAACCTAGTGATGTCCAAGTATGTTGCTTTCTTCCTGGGGGAGGTGTCGGGCTGGCAGAAGAAGCTGTCCACAGCAGNAACTGGGCTCACCCAGTTCTCCCCTTGACATGGCACTCCCTCTGTCCCTCCTGTGTGGAGACACGCATTGAAAATGACTGTCTCCAACAACCCAGGACTTTAAAGCAAGGCAAACAACATACACCAGGAACTTGTTCAAGTCTCAAAAACGCCAGTATTACCAGTCTCATATGATACAAGGATTTATTAAGTCATACATGCAAAACATAGTGCTAATTGCATTAGCAAAAGATCAATGTAAAAACACTCCACAATTCTGCAACTGTCAATTTAAAAAATGTTGTAGTGGTTGAAAGGTCCAACGTTGTATTCTTGCCAGTGAGTTAAGTTGTACAGAACATCGTCAGCACTAGCACAGTTTACAGAACCTCACAGACCCAAAGGAACATCATTAGGCAAAGCAACTACAGGAGGCGTGTGTCCGCGTGGGCGAGGTCAAGAGGGTCAGTATTGGTCAAGTGACAGTGTCGGTAATCCGGCAAGACAGTGATGTTAAGAAGGTTCATAGTTTAAGAATTATCTAAAATATTTTAAAAACTATAAAGCTGCAACACATGATTTTTACACCTAGTTACTAGAAAACTAAGGAAAGCACTTATTAGCTCTGAATAAAGTAACATGGAAAGCACTTTAACTAATCTACAAAAAAAACTAATGCATTATCAGAAAGATTTTATAATACAAGGAGGCATATTGCTCAGTAAGAAGGGGTTCTGTAAGAAAAGCACTTACTAAGTTAGCGACTAAGGGAACGACCAGTTTAAAGATGAATTAAATGCCCAATTTGGGGAGGGATGGCAGGTGCAAGAGAAAGGAAAAGCTTAAGAAAGCACTTCCTGATAATACCAGCCTTTCTTTCATCATCTACTGCATTTGACAGGAATTAGCCTTTTAGGGTTTTTACTCGTGACACTTTTATTCCTTATAAAATGTAGTGTAGCTCTCCACTTCGTATTTTGTCAAAATGCCATCTTTGTCCTTTGATCACACACACCCCACTCGGCACACCCACAACTAAACGGAATACTTCATTGGAAGAAACACGAGTTCTGTTCAAAACTTCAGCAAAAGCTGATCAACTAATTTTTAGAAAACTCACTATGAAATCAAAAAGACTGATCCGAAGAGCTGAGCTGTTTACACCCATTCCATTACAGTACAATGTTAGGTCATGAACATGGGCTGATACATCATTGGTGAGTTAAATGGCAACGCTTCATTTGGGAGGCTGTTCTGCTTTACGCATCTGGAAACTACTTAGAAAGTGTCTGCATCTCCTAACTGCAGAAGCTACGGTCTTCTGAAAGACAAAGGTCTTACACAGTTTAGTGCTCGGTGTTCTTAGCACAACAATACAGTGTAGTTCAGAAGGTATTTTGGCAACTCTTAATCTGAGCAAGAATAGGGGCTTTTGAAAAATAAGGCTTTAAGAAGGCTTGTCATTTTAGGGCTAAATTTTAATAGAATGTGAGTCTGAACTCTTACATTTAGAACAAACAAAACCTTAAAATTACTGATTGGTTCAAAATGGTTTTATGGAAAAATTAATCTGTAACAAAAAGTTGGCATTGAGTGTGAAGGCTCCACCATTTTTTGAGCAAAGCGTACAAATGTTCCAAGGGACAAAGCCAAGAAAAAGGGGCTCAGACATTTACAGCAGCAGGCATTTCCTCTTCCTCTTCTTCACGGGAGGTGGGCAGAGGACTGCCCAGATCGCTTCATCAAACACTGTCTTGAGGCCTTGCTGTGTGAGCGCCGAGCACTCCAGGTATTTTACAGCACCAATCTCCTTAGCCATGGCTAGACCCTGTGGATAGGTGATGGGAGTCAGCTTCTTCTTCAGTTTCTCGATCGTGTCTTTAGCATCCCTAAGATCAAGTTTAGTTCCCACTAGGGTGATGGGAGTGTTGGGACAGTGGTGCCGCACCTCAGGATACCACTTTGCGTGGACATTTTCAAATGATGCAGGACTCACAAGGGAAAAGCAAATTAAGAACACATCTTTTTGCGGATAGGATAGGGGGCGTAATCTATCATAATCTTCTTGTCCAGCTGTATCCCATAAGCCCAGATTCACCGGTTTTCCATCTACCATAACATTAGCAGAATAATTATCAAAGACAGTAGGGATATATTCTCCAGGAAATGCCTTGGTTGTGTGGGGCCGCTTGGGGGAGGGAGGAGGCAGCCCGGCGAGAGGCAAGCGGGGGACCCAGCCAGGCTGGGCCCCTGGGCCCCGAATCTGTACAATACGGTTTGCTATAAAACTCAAAATCTTCCAGCCGGGGAAAAACAAAACAAAACAAAACTGGTCTTCAGGTATCTCCTATAGAAATGTGCAGATTGGACCCATCCAACTGTACCTGGAGATCCAGCACAGAGCAGGTGCCAGCCACTAAGTGATCATTTAGTTGCTTTTTATTATTATCTATGTATTTTCTAGTGGGGAATTGAGATCCCGTGGGGTAATTTGCCCAAGGTCAGTTAGCAGGGAGTGGAATTCGCAGATGTGTATGTGCACATCTGTGTGACTAAAAAGTCCATCCTCTCTCCTTAGGCTATCCCATGTGTCGAGGGAGGGAAAAGCTAGAACCCCTATCTTTGAAAACTGTAATTCTGTTTGTATGTCTTATGGTCAGAAAGAGAGTAGTGGAAGGGCGATTCTACTGGCTCTTAGAAGGAACTTTGACACCAATCCTCACTACTTTCAGCTCTGAAATGAGAAAGACAGTCATGCAGGCATTACGGGTCGTGAGGATGGAATTGCACGGTTCTGTGAGTGACGCAGGGCACACAGAGTCTTTTGTTGCTTCCTTTCTGTTGATGCTGCCTATTAGTTCATCCTGCACCATTTTGTAAGCCCACACCATTCTGCAGGCCCTGGTCAAAGTGAAACATTCCATGGGGCTTCGGGCCATGAGAAACATCCTGCCCACCACCTGCTGTTTTTTTCATACCCCGCCAGGCAAAGCCCCGGCTGAGGGACATCCTCATCATATCCTGCTGGGCAAATATCCGAGGAACACCTTATTACATCCCACCCAAAACAGGGACCAACCACCTCATCATGGAACATCTCATCAACATATTCCTGGGCAGCAGGCTGTGCCCCCCACCCAGGCCTTTCATTGCCCCAGCCTATAAGCAGCAGAGGGCACTGGCAGTAACCTGGGCTCCCATCTGCAGGTCTTATGCTGGACAGAGAATCTGAATGGCTATAGAGCTGCCAATACTCTGCCTTACTTTAATCCTCGCCTTCCCTTCAAAACCTAACACTGGACAGATACTTGAAATGTGAGCCTTCTGGAAACCAAGAAGTTGCCAGGACCCTCACCCGCTCAGGTGGCTTCATCACCAGGTGCATTGGAATTCCACCTGTGAAAAGGTAACCGCAGGGCTTACTGCTTGTTCTCTGCAGTGTGCATGGTAGTTGGGCATCTTCACCACGACAGAAAGGTCGACATGAAGATGCCCCAGTTGCCTGAGGATGTCTAAGTGTGGGCACCAGAGAGGAAACGCTGTGTGCCCCTCACCTTCATTCCTTATGAAGTAGGCTCACAGGGGCAGCAGCCCAGGTTCTTAGCAAGCAACTACTAGTGATGAAGAAACGAGTCTCTATACTCAGAATCCCTTAGTAAATTACTGCATTTTATAAGTTCAAAAATAGGCCATGGTTTCCACACTGTGCAGACAGGCAGAAAGGTGACAATAAGTGTTCTCCACTTTTCTTTCACAGATGGGCAGGAGGGACAGAGGGCTCCTCTGCAGGCCCTGGGAGAGACAGTGATGAGGAGCGAACCCCCCACGAGAGCTGCTCACCTCTGGGGTTCAGCCTCTGCTACCCTCACTCCTGCTCCTTGGCACAGACATGAACTTGACTCATTTTACTTGGAATTGCAGAGAACTGGTTTAGACCAAAAGAAAATAGCTTTTTTCAGGACCTCAGTTTCTCCCAAGTCGCCCCTTATGGCAGAACACAAATGTAGTTAAATGAATTCATCCACTCCTTCCTTATATGCTACCAAGATCAGAAAGCCAATCGCCAAATCAATATCAGGCCTTAAAAGCCCACTTGTGGCTTCCTGTTGGCAAATATTTCATCAAAGCATTTGTGGCAGAAACACACTTGATCACAACGTTATCAGTGTAATGAATTGATGTGCCAGAAACACACTGGCTCTTCCTTGAGGCTAAACTTCCATGTAGAAATGGCCAGGAACTGCTCAGCAGGCAAATTGCTCCTGCAGATGTTTCAATGACTATGGCTGCTGTTTTGCTTATCCACTCTAGACAGCACTTGAACACATCCTAAAACACTGGGCCACTGAATGCAACCCAAGGGTGAGACTACCATTCTACCATACCAACTAATCCATGCATCCACCCGTCCTTTCATCCTACCCCTCATTCTGGAGAGAAAAAAAATTAAAAATAAAAAAAGCATTGTCTACTACTGTTTCTTTGCTAAGACTGCAGAAGTGCACAATTAATTCCCTACTTTAGGGAATGGAGAGGAGACAGCTGGGAAGTAAAATGCAGAGTGATATGAGCAGCAGCGGAGAAGGGCGTGGAGCGGCAGGGGGAGGAGTGAAGGATTCTTATTTCATGGGCTGCGGAGGCTTCCAGGGAGACCACCTGTTCTACGGGTGCAGGATGGGCGAGCGGGATTCCTTATCAATTATGGGCGTTGGGGGAGCATCGGTCAGAAGAACTGATGGGTTCCAAAAGGGAAGAGGTCACAAATAAGTGATTTCACTTACTGCTTTTCAGCTATTGGAATCTGCTATGCAGAAACAAACCAACTTGCACTTTTTTTTTCCCCCATTTATGTATTTTATTGCATTTTAGGTTTTGGGGTACATGTGAAGAACATGAAAGATTGTTGCATAGGTACACATGTGGCAGTGTAATTTGCTGCCTTCCTCCCCATCACCTACATCTGGCATCTTTCCCCTTGCTATCTCTCCCCAGCTCCCTACCCCCCACCGTCCCTCCCCTATTTCCCCCCCAACTGACCCCAGTGTGTAGTGCCCCCCTCCCTGTGTCCATGTGTTCTCATTGTTCAACACCTGCCTATGAGTGAGAACATGCGGTGTTTGATCTTCTGCTTTTCTGTCAGTTTGCTGAGAATGATGGTTTCCAGGTTCATCCATGTCCCTACAAAGGACATAAACTCATCGTTTTTGATGGTTGCATAATATTCCATGGTGTATATGAACTTGCACTAACTTTTAAAACATCTTAGTGCTTCCTGAGGTCTGGAGAAACGGAATGTTGCTTTTAAGAAATTTTAGATAGACTGCAAACCAAATGCTGGCCTGGCAAGAGGATGTGGGGTTGGGGGTGGGATGAGAATCCTGGGATGGGCAGGAGCAGAGTCAGGAGGGAGTTTCAGCTTGGCCCTGAAGATGCCTGAAGAGTCATCAAGAGTCACTGAAAAGTGTTTTGCAGAGCGGGGTATCACTGCTTTCTATTTTAGAGAGATAGCTGTTGCGGCACCTCATAGAGGGTGAAGGGAACAGCGCTAATAGCCAAGAATGACATCTCCAGCTCTAGGCACATAAGGAACGGTGGCCGGCAATGACACCCCAAATTCTCCACCCTCCTCTTTGATGTGTCAGGGAAAAGCCTCTTACCCATCCAAGGCCAAAACGCTTGGCTCCTGGGCGCTCTTGCTTTCTCAAGGGCCCGGTTCATTGGTCTGTTTCTGTCTGTCTCTCTCTCCTCTCTTCCTCTCCTCTTTCTCTCTCTCTTGCATCATTCATACTTGCTTTTCTATAGGAACATTTCTATCAGAAAACTAACACGCTCATTTTTCTCATCTCAAAAACACATAAAAACAAGACTTTTGCGTTGACCCCACACCTGCCTAAGGCAGGTATTCCACACAACAGATCCAGATCAAAGCCTGTCACAAGGAAGGAGGCCTGGCCCGCCTGCCGAGGAGGAGGAAGCTCGAAGCCCTTGCCCTGCCTGCGTTCTCTGTGAGGGGGTCTCCTACAGCACTGTTATCTGTGGCACAGGTGGGCTATTTCTACTTAACCCAAAGCTTCTCCTGTGACGCCTGTATTTTGCCCTAATGGTAGTTTTCTGTAATATAGCTTTATTTTTGAGTGATATTTGAGGGCAAAATAACTATAATCCCCTGAAAGTTTGAAAAATCCATGAAGAAATGGTGCAGAAAGAACACACCTCTTGAGGGTGTCCCTAACATCCCATCCCCACTCACCGCCTACCCAACAAGCCCCTTTCCTCCTTTGGAAAGTAAAACAAGCCCTCATTCAATGACATTTGTACATAAAAACTGCATTTCTTTGCCTGCAACATGCTGTTTATCACTCATCTACACCTGTTTCCAAAAGCTCCATTATTTTTTCTAGTGTGAAAATGGTTTGGGCATCTTGGGTCAGGGCCGGAGACGTCCTGATTCCCTCATTAAGTGAGAGGTAGGTGGGTAATGAAAATGCCCCCAGCACATCCCACAGCCTCTGGCCACTCTCTTCAGAGACCACCCATCTGAGCATATGCTTATACGACTTCTCTCAGACAGCCCGTGTAGACAAGAAAATTCACTCCCACCATCTCTCCGTCCGTTCTCTTCCACAATGGCCGTGTGCCACTTCCACTCCCTCCACCTTGCCTTTCTTGTCTTGAAAACATATCTTGTTTTTTGAGATGGAGTTTCATTCCTGCACAGGCTAGAGTGAAATGGCCCTATCTCGGCTCACTGCAACTTCCACCACCTGGGCTCAAATGATTCTCCTGCCTCAGCCTCCCAAGTAGCTGGGATAACAGTTGCGTGCCACCACGCCAGGCTAATTTTTGTATTTTAGTAGAGATGGGGTTTCACCATTTTGAGCAGGCTGGTCTTGAACTCCTAACCTCAGGTGATCCACCCACTTTGGCCTCCCAGAGTGCGGGGATTACAGGCATGAGCCACTGTACCCGGCCGAAAACATATCTTGGAAATCATTCTGTTCCAGTACATAAAGAGCACCTGACTTTTTACATGGCTGGGCAGTGTTCCATTGTATGGCTCTACTGTGATTTATTCCATCCAGAGAGCACTGATGGACATACACGCTGTTTCCATTCTTTTACTGTTAAATCCCACTGCTGGTCCTTGGGTCACTTCCTGTGTGTGTGAATCTGTGGGTGAACACAAATCTTGAGTACCTGGGGTGGAATCACCGAGTTTGTGCCCATGTGATGTTGAGAAAGAGCATCACATTGTTCTCGGAAGGGTTTTTCCAGTTTACTCAATCCCAGCAGTAATGAGACTGCCTGCTTCTCCAGCTCTTCATTACCAAATAGCGTTATCAAACACAACGTCGCCACGCCTTCTGATCTTTGCCAATACAAGGTTTCCAACAAATGTCAGAGAGAAGGCAAATCTACAATGAAACTGAAGGAAAAAAAAAACCCTAAGGTATCATAAAAATATAAGTGCAGCGGTGAGTCTTACTATTTTACATAAGATGACCAGCAAGGCCTGTATTTGTTTCTTATGGCTGCCATTATAAATAACCGTAGACTTAGCAGTTTGAAAGAAACACCAATTTATTACTTCGCATTGCTGGAAGTCTGAAGTTTGGCTAAAGCCAGGGGTGGGCAGTGGGCAGTGGGCAGGCTGCTTCCTCCTGGAATGTTGTGGGGAGGGTCCCCTTGCTTGCCTTTTTCAGCATCTAGAGGCCACCTGGTTCCTGGCTCTCAGGCCCTTCCTTCTTCTGCAAAGCCAGTGAGGCTGGGCAAGGCTTTCTCACACCACAGACACCCTCCTGCGTCTCTGTTCTCTGCTTTTTTTTTTTTTTTTAATTTTTTGAGATATGGGTCTTACTCTGTCCCCCAGGCTGGAGCATAGTGGTGCCATCTCTGCTCACTGCAACCTCCACCTCCCGGGTTCAAGTGATTCTCTGGCCTCAGCCTCCCAGGTAGCTGGGATTACAGGCGCTCACCACTACCACACCTTGCTAATTTTTGTATTTTTAGTAGACACGGGGTTTCACAATGTTGTCTGGGCTGGTCTTGAACTCCTGAACGCAGGTGATCTGCCCACCTCTGCCTCCCAAAGTGCTGGGATTGCAGGCATGAGCCACCACGCCTGACCTGTTCTCTGTACAAGGAACCCTGTGATGGCACCCTGTGATGACACTGCACCGGCCCAGACAGTGCAGGCTCGTCTTCCTATTTTAAGGTCAGCTGATCAGCACCCCGATCCCCTCTGCAGCCCGATGTTCTCTTTGCCCTGTGACCTCACACCTTTACCAGTTCTGGGGATTTAGAGTGTGGCCCTTGTCGACTTGCAGACGAGCTGTCAAAGAGGCAAAGGGAGAATTCTTGGCATCAAGCTAGAGAGTGTGGTGCAGACTTGACCCCTTTTCCAAAACTGTTGTGTGGCCTGACACTGGAGGTAGAGCCTTG
>NW_016107704.1:1765064-1872849 GCF_001604975.1 Cebus imitator | reverse complement strand
CTGCAGGCCGATGTTCTCTCTGCCCTGTGACCTCACATCTTCACCAGTTCTGGGGATTTAGAGTGTGGCCCTCGTAGACTTGCAGACGAGCTGACAAAGAGGCAGAGGGAGAATTCTTGGCATCAAGCTAGAGAGTGTGGTGCAGACTTGACCCCTTTTCCAAAACTGTTGTGTGGCCTGACACTGGAGGTAGAGCCTTGGCTAGGGATGGGGGAGATGGTTCCAATCATTGTTTGTTTTCTATTGCTTGTGTTTCATTGGTCTGATTTGTTTATAATTAGAGAGATTTGAGCATGTGGAGAGAATGGGGCCAGTGAAGCGAAAAACGTTGAAAGTCTGAAAAATAGAGGATATTTGATTTCATGACCTGGTACATGTCTAAAAGGTGTATGTGGGCTGGGTGCTGTGGCTCACGCCTATAATCCCAACATTTTGGGAGGCCAAGCGGGGAGGATCACTTGAGCTCAGGAGTTCAAAACCAGTCCGGGCAACATGGCAAAATCCCTACCAAAAATACAAAAAAATTAACCAGGCGTGGTGGTGTGGGTCTGTGGTTCCCAACTACTTGGGTGGCTGAGGCAGGAAGCTGGCTTGAGCCTGGGAGGTTGCAGTGAGCCGAGATCACACCACTTCACTGAACTCTGGGTGACAGAGTAAGACCCTATCTCAACACATAATATGTAAATTTAAAACTAAATAAATAAATAAAAGGTGTGTGTCTGACTTGCTCCGGGGGAATCTAGCTATAGACAAGGAGGAAATAAATCCACGGTTGCTGGGGGAGGCAAAACCGAAGCAGAAGTGGCGTGGTTCAGTGGCCCCGATGTTTTCCAGTCATCCCGAGGTTAATGTGGCTCTGAGAAATGCACACCTAACAGCAAGGCCCATGTGGCCGAGGGGGATGATGTCGAGATGCTGCACGCGGGGCACATGGCCCTCTCCAGCGCGGCTTTGCAGAAACCAGAGGCCCCAATATTAAACCCTTTGAATTTCCCCGGGTAGTGGAGTTGACCCAGTGCAAACACACTGCGACTTCCGCGAGCGCGCAGCACAAACGCGGGACCCCAGCATGGTTTTGCTGCAGAGTCTAATTTTCCAATTAAACCTGCCTCTGTGGGGAAAGAAGATGTGACTCCTACCAACTGCTTTTCTAAATATTTGGAGTTGCTGATTATTTGCTGTTTCTGATCCTTGTTTCATACTGCCCATCTCTTCATTGGTAACAAATGGTCGCTCACATTTCTAGAAAAGAAAGAGTGGGAGGCCTATTGGTTCCTGAATACAAGGGCTAGAAAGGAGTGGATGAAGCCTCCCCGGGAACTGTCTGTTCTTTCCTATTTTTTGTGAGTGTTTTTCAAGTGAGACTGTGGGTTTTTCCTCATCCTTGAGAGCGGAGACCTTCCCCTTCCAGCGTAGATGGGCGGCCATGGCTTGTCCTTCCGCAGGTATTTTCCCAGCAGTCCGGCAGACAGAAGGATTTTCTGTGTGTAGAACCCAGCTTGGGGGAACATTGCTACCTTAATAAAAAATAAAGCCAGAAGTTGTCCAAATAAGAAAAAAACATGATTGACTGTTTAAATTCTTAAAGTAAGGAAATGTGAGCTCTCAGGGAGGGGACATGAAGTCCTGGTTGCTGGCTGCCCTCAGGGCTGGCAGGGGAGACTGGGTGCTGGGAGACTTTGGGTGCTTCCTTTATCTCTCTGTGCCCATTTGCTCTCTTCTCAGTGTGGCGCCATCACCCAGAGTAGCCTCCACTGACTGCCCCACTGTGCTGAAAAGATCGCACTCAACACTTGGAAGGTTCCCATCAATTCTTTCCTTCTAGCATTGCCCAAATCTATCTAACCACAAGCCTTTTTTTGTCCCCCAGAGGCACAGAACTGATTGGGAGGCATGCCTGGAGACATGCTGACCTTGCTTTATTCTCTCCAGCAACTTTTCCCTGAAATACAATGGCACTGACATTTGGTGTTTTTGGGAGCAGTGGCACAGGACAATTTAAAGCCATTGTAGATTTTGCTTTGTCCAGTCTGGACTTCCCTTATCGTTTCTGAATCCCAGAGGTGTTTATGATGGAGGCAGAAAGCAGGCATTTGGAATGATTTTCCTTTCTTGTTCTTGGTGTGTGTTTTGGAGACAAAGTCATTCAGACGGTTCAGGATTTACACTGGGGGAGAAGGAGAGACAGTGACCTTTGAGAAGGGGAGGAAGGGAGGGGAGTCCAGCCCCGAAAGAGGACACTGGCGTGGACAGTGGACGGGAACCCCTGTCCCAGCGATGGTGCTACGCTGGCCCGCCCTCCACGGGGGCCTGCCATCAGAACCCAGGCCAGGTGCAGCTCCTCAGGAATGCAGAAGGGACTTCCTTGAACACTTGGAACAAACCTGAGCCTCCCAGGAATGGAAGGACATTCCTGGAGATGAGTGGGATAAAAACTCCCACCGCCTAGCAAAAAAGAGGGTCACCACATTTGAGATCTGAAAGTGAATTTAACAGTTTTTTCTCCACCTGTACTGTAGAATACAGCACATGCCCACAACACACCCCATGTACTATTCTTCCAAATAAGAACAGCAGAATGAGGGACCATGCCTGCCACCTAGGTGACAAAATTAATACTCCAACTTGCTTGTCTGTCTCTCTGTCCACTTTTGCGCTGAAATATTTGAGACAGTAGTAAAGTTATGAGTTTTTACCCCTAAATAATTCAGTACTGAGCATGTCTACTAAAATAAAGACATTTTCCTTCAAAACCACAGACCATTGTTACTTAAGAAAATCAAGTCATGACCAACTGTCTGCTAATACCCAGCAAATATTCACATTTCCCTAATTTTCCACAAAATGACCATTTATATAGCTGTGTTTTCAAATAAGAATCCATATGTTTGGTTATTACATTTATTTATTTATTTATTTTTAAATTTTGCTTTAAGTTCTGGGACACATTTGTAGAACATGCAGGTTTGTTACATAGGTGTACATGTGCCATGGTGGCTTGCTGCACCCATCAACCCATCATCTAGGTTTTAAGCATCTCATGCATTAGGTATTTGTCCTAATGCTCTCCTTCCCCCTGCCCCCCCATCCACCGATAGACCCTGCTGTGTGATGTTCCCCTCCCTGTGTTCATGGGTTCTCATTATTCAACTCCCACTTATAAGTGAGAACATGTGGTGTTTGGTGTTCTGTTCCTGTGTTAGTTTCCTGAGGATGATGGTTTCCAGCTTCATCCATGTCCCTGCAAAGGATGTAAACTAATTCTTTTCTATGGCTGCCTAGTATTCCATGGTGTATATGTGCCACATTTTCTTTATTCAGACTATCCTCTTTTTAACAACTTTCTTTATATACATACGATGCACCCAACTACAGTGCATGATCGCTGGTTTTCATGGTCATCACAGAGTCCTGCTCTTTTCACCTTAAACAGTCACACTTAAAAAAAATTATATCGACATTTTTAAAAGACAAGGCTGATTGTCTTATATCCTGTCTACTTTTGGTATTTGTCTGATTATTTCATTCTGTGCTGTGGTTGAAATTATATTGGTTGATTCTATATCAATCAATAAAATGGAAGTTTGGTCCGAGGTTCAATTGTTTATAACTAGGTTGAGTAGTTTGCTAAGGCTTCACAGGTGATGATCTGTGATTCCCACTGTTGAGGCAGGAGAATAAGGTCTGGAGGCAGAGAACATAAGGCTGATTTACCCACGTCAACTATGATGGGAAATATCCTCTCCATAGGGCGTACACCAAGTACATGGCTCTGTAACGTTACCTCATCCTCTTCATTTATACAGGGTGTACACCAGGTGACCAACGGAAAACTCTAGAGGGTATTTAAACCCAAAACAATTCTGTAATGGGGCTCTTGCACCCCTATGCTCAGGCCCGCTCCCATCCTGTGGATTGTTCTTCCATTTTCAATAAATCTCTGCTTTTGTTGCCTCATTCTTTCCTTGCTTGGTGCATTTTGTCCAATTCTTTGTTCAGTACACCAAGAACCTGGACACCCTGCACTGCTAACACTATTAGTGATACAAAATTAGATCAGCTCACCCCTGAGTGGGTGGGTGGCCACCATGTCCCGTTACAGGATCCTAAGCTTTCCCCTTTGTAATTAGTGGGGATGCTGCAGAGAGACACCGGACGCCTGAAACTCCCCAGTTCCCCGAGCACCTGCCACCTCCATTCATGCTCCTTGCCTGAATCCTTAAACCAAGGGAGTTTGCAAATGGCCACTTCTTCCACACTGATGACTATCATTTCTTCCATATTGTTGAGATGTCATTCTGAAAAAGTTTTCCCTCATCAATTTGGTACATAATCTCCTAAATGGGGAAATATTTTATTCTACAATTACTGCTTTTGAAGTAAGGAGTTGGTGTAGGAGTCACCTCTAAAACCACCTAATGAATTTATTTCTTTTTATTTTGAACATAATCATAGACATGGATTTTCTTTTTTTAATGTAATATAAACAATTACAGTAATTATTCTTCTTCATAGATTCATTGAGAATGTATTCAACATACCATAAAATTCACCTTTTAAAAGTGTACAATTTGTGGTTTCTGATCTATTCACAGAGATGTGTAGCCATCACCGCTATCTAATTTTAGGACGTTCTCATCACCCCAGAAAAAACCCTACACATGCGCAGTCCCAACCCTAGTCCCAGCCCTGGGAACCATTCGTTGACTCTTCTGTCTCTATGAATTTTCCTATTCTGGACATTTTACATAAATGTGGCCTTCCACGACTGGCGTCTTTCACTGAACAGGATGTTTTCAACATTCATCCATGTCGTGGCATGTATCCATTATTCAGGGTTTTATAAATCATATTCCATTGTACGGCTGGGCCACTTTGGAGTGTCCGTTAACTCAGCTGATGGTCACTTAGATCCTTTCCATTTTTTACATGAGTAACGCTGCATGAACATCCTTGCAGAGGTTCTAGTGTGGGCATGTGGACATGTGTTTTTGCTTATCTTGTGTATATACCAAAAAGTGGAATAGCTGGGTTATGTGGAAACTCGATTTTTAACATGTTGGGGAAATGTTAAAAACTGTTTGCCAAAGTGACTGCACTGCTTTGCAACCCCACGATGTATAAGGGTTGTGATTATTTCACATCTTCACCATCATTTGTTATTGTCTTTTTTATTTTAGCCATCCCAGTGGGTGTGAACTGGTATGTCATTGTGGTTTTGATTTGCATTTTTCTGATAACTAATGATGTTGAACACCTTTTCATGAGTTTACTGGCCATTTACGTATCTTCTTTGGAAAAAAGTCTATTCAAACTCTTTGTCCATTTTTTTTAATGGGGTTATTTGTCTTTTCATTATTGGGCTGTGAGAGCTCTGTATATATTGGATATGAGTCCTTTATCGCATGTAGGATTTGCAGATATGAGCTGTCTTTTTACTTTTTGATGGTTTCCTTTAACTTGAAAAGGATTTTAATTTTAATAAAGTTTGTTATTATTTTGTTGCTTGTTGTGTTGTTGTCCTAGCTAAGAAGTAGTTGCAGACCCCATGGTCACTTGGGTCAGGTTTCTGCTAAACTGCCAACTCATCCGTCAGAGGTGTCTATCACTGTCCATCAACCTCTGTCCGTTCCCTTGCCCTATATTTATTTTTCATTGCTGTTACCATCACCTGACACTTCCCATAATTATTGCATGTCCATCATCTGTCTTTCTACTCAAGAACACACACTCTTTGGCAGCAGAGTTTTTAATTCCTGCTGTGCATGGCTGAATGCCCAGTGGCTGGGACAGAGCGAGGCTTGTTACGTATTCTCCACAGCTGAGGAAATGATAGGCAGGCAAAAGACAAGGCAACTGGCCCATAGGCAGAGCTGCAGCATGCAATGCCACCTCCTATGAAGCAAGGAAATTGGGCAGCTGGGCTTCTGTCAAGCACATTGGAGGAATGCAAAAGAAGCAACAAAATGAAACAAACCCCAAAGACAAAACAGGCATTGTTATTAAAGACCATGTGTCCAAGGAAAACTTTGTAAATTGGAAATTATTTCATGAATAACAGTAAGTATCCCAGCAGAAGAGAGCAGCATCCCCGGTGCGATAGTGAATTTCATACATCAACTTGACTAGAATACAGGGCATCCAGATATTTGGTTAAATACTATCCTGGATGTGCCTGTGATGGTGTCTCTGGATGAGATTAATATTTGAAGGAGTAATGTCTTTATCAGCTTGGACTGCTGTAACAAAAATACTATAAACACTGTGGCTCATCAATTATAGAAATACACTTCTCATGGCTCCGTGGGCTGGAAGCCAGAGGTCAGGATGCCATCATGGTCCAGTGTCAGTGAGGGTCCACTTCTGGATTGCAGTCATCTGACTCTCCCTGTATCCTCACATGACAGAAATAGAGTGAGCTAGCTCTCTGGCCTGCTCTTACCCGCTCTACTCTCATGCTTAATTACCTCCCTAATGCTTCTCCTCCAAATATCATCATATTCAGGATAATAGTTCAGCACATTAATCTTTTTTTTTTTTAATTGTACTTTAAGTCCTGTGCAGATCTTGCAGGATTGTTGCATAGGTACACACATGCCATGGTGGTTTGCTGTCTCCATCCCCCCGTCACCTACATCAGGCATTTCTCCCAATGTTATCCCACACACAACAGACTCCAGTGTGTGATGTTCCCCTCCCTGTGCACATGAATCTTTTTTCAAAGGGGTCTCAAAGGTTCAGACCCTAACAGGTAGAATGAGTAAAGCAGGTTGCCATCCATGTGCTGGGCCCCAGCCAGTCTCTTGGAGGACTGAATAGAAGAAAAGAAGGAGCGGGAGAAAATCTGCTCTCTGCTGGGGCTCGGATATCACTCTTTTCTGGCTCCTGGACTGAGAATCACACCGTTGGTTCTCCGGCTCTTAGGCCTGTGGACTCAGATTAGAACTTCTCCCAGCAGCTTTACTGGGGCTCCAGTTCACAGAGGGCAGATCGTGAGACTCATCACCCTCTGTTATGGTGTGAGCCAATTCCTTAAAACAGATCTCACTCTTTCTCTTTCCTGAGATCGCAGACAATACATATATAGAGAAAGAGAGAGTAAGAGAAAGCTAGTACACCTGGTTAGATCCAAATGGACCATGAAGATTGATATGGTTTGGTTGCGTCCCCATCCAATTCTCATCTTGCATTGTAACTCCCACAATTCCCACATGCCATGGGAGGAACCCCGTGGGAGGTGACTGAATGATGAGGGAGGGTCTTTCTTGTGCTGTTCTTGTGATAGTGAATGAGTCTCACAAGATCTGATGGTTTTAAAAATGGGAGTTCACTGCACAAGCTCTCTCTTTACCTGCTGCCATCCATGCAAGACGTGGCTTGCTCCTCCTTGCCTTCTGCCATGATTGTGAGGCCTCCCCAGGCATGTGGAGCTGTAAGTGCGTTAAACCTTTTTCCTGTATAAATTATCCAGTCTTGAGTTTGTCTTTATTATCAGCATGAAGATGAACTAATGCAAGGTTAATAGGCCATTGAATCATTGGATAGGTGTAGTACTTTTCTTCTGAAGGAAAAGCAAGTCTTAGAAAAAAAATTAGCAATTCCTTTACTGATGAAAATGTAGTCACTGATCATACAGGAATAATGGCACCTCACTGTGACTGAATACTGTAATGTATATACTTACATATTAACTCTACAGTAAATTCTGTGTCAGTCCCGTTGCATAGTCAACAGTCACCAGCTCCAAATTAAAGAAATCTCTAGCTACTAGAGGAAAGAATGGGAGAGGCAGAATTGGCTACACCAGTATAGCAAATATAGAAGTCACTGGTCTCAAATGCAAGTGTAAAAATTAACTGCTTACATTTATTTATTTTTATTCATTTGTTATTATTATTATTATACTTTAAGTTCTGGGGTCCATGTGAAGACTGTGAAGGATTGTTACATAGGTATACACATGCCATGGTGGTTTGCTGCATCCATCCCCCTGTCACCTACATTAGGTACTTCTCCTAATGTTATCACTCCCCAATTCCCCCACATGCTGCTATCCCTCCCCTGCCCCCCACCCCCCAACAGGACCCAGTGTGTGATGTTCCCCTTCCTGGGTCCATGTATTCTCACTGTTTAACACCCACTTATGAGTAAGAACATGTGGTGTTTGGTTTTCTGTTCTTGTGTCAGTTTGCTGAGAATAATGGTTTCCAGCTTCATCCATGTCCCTGCAAAGGACATGAACTCATCCTTTTTTATGGCTGCATAGTATTCCACAGTGTATATGTGCCACGTTTTCTTTATTCAATCTATCATTGATAGGCATTTGGGTTGGTTCCAAGTCTTTGCTATCGTAAACCATGCCACAATGAACATACATGTGCATGTGTCTTTATAATAGAATGATTTATAATCCTTTGGGTATATACTCAGTAATGGGATTGCTGGGTCAAATGGTATTTCTATTTCTAGATCTTTGAGGAATCTCCACACTGTCTTCCATAATGGTTGAACTAATTTACACTCCCACCAACAGTGTAAAAGTGTTCCTATTTCTCCACATCCTCTTCAGCATCTGTTGTCTCCAGATTTTTTAATGATTGCCATTCTGACTGGTTTGAGATGGTATCTCAATGTGGTTTTGATTTGCATTTCTCTGATAAGCAGTGATGATAAGCTTTCTTTCATATATTTGTTGGCAGCATAAATATCTTCTTTTGAAAAGTGTCTGTTCATATCCTTTGCCCACTTTTCAATGGGGTTGCTTTTTTCTTGTAAATTTGTTTAAGTTCTTTGTAGATTCTGGATATTAGCTCTTTATCAGATGGGTAGATTGCAAAGTTTTTTTCCTATTCTGTTGGTTGGCAGTTCAATCTAATGATAGTTTCCTTTGCTGTGCAGAAGCTCTTAAGTTTAATTAGATCCCATTTGTCTATTTTGGCTTTTGTTGTCATTGCTTTTGATGTTTTAGTCATGAAGCCTTGTCTATGCCTATGTCCTGAATGGTTTTGCCTAGGTTTTCTTCTAGGGTTTTTATGATAGATCTTATGTTTAAATCTTTAATCCATCTGGAGTTAATTTTTGTATAAGGTGTAAGGAAGGGGCTCAGTTTCATCTTTCTGCATATGGCTAGCCAGTTTTCCCAAAACCATTTATTAAATAGGAAATCCTTTCCCCTTTGCTTTTTTTTGGTCAGGTTTGTCAAAGATCAGATGGTTGTAGATGTGTGGCATTGCTTCCAAGGCCTCTGTTCTGTTCCACTGGTCTATATCTCTGTTTTGGTACCATGCTGCTGTGGTTACTGTAGCCTTGTAGTATAGTTTGAAGTCAGGTAGCATGATGTCTCCAGCTTTTTTTTTTTTTTTTTTTTTTCCATAGGATTGTCTTTGCTATGCGTGCTCTTTTCTGGTTCCACATGAAGTTTAAACTGTTTTCTTCCAGTTTTGTGAAGAAGGTCAGTGGTAGCTTGATGGGGATAACATTGAATCTATAAATTACTTTGGGCAGTGTGCCCATTTTCATGTTACTGATTCTTCCTTACCATGAGCATGAAATGTTTTTCCATCTTTTTGTGTGCTCTCTTATTTCTGTGAGCAGTGGTGTGTAGTTCTCCTTGAAGAGGTCCTTCACATCCCTTCTTATTTGTATTCCTAGGTATTTTACTCTCTTTGTAGCAATTGTGAATTGGAGTTCACTCATGATTTGGCTCTCTGTTTGTCTGTTATTAGTGTGTAGGAATGCTTGTGATTTTTGCACATTGATTTTGTATCTTGAGACTTTGCTTAAGTTGCTTATCAGCTTAAGGAGATTTTGGGCTGAGATGATGGGGTCTTCTAAACATACAATCATGTCGTCTGCAAACAGAGACAATTTGACTTCCTCTTTTCCTAATTGAATACACTTTATTTATTGTTCTTGCCTGATTGTTCTGGCCAGAACTTTCAATACTATGTTGAATAAGAGTGGTGAGAGAGGGCACCCTTGTCTTGTGCCACTTTTCAAAGGGAATGCTTCCAGTTTTTGCCCATTCAGTATGATATTGGCTGTTGGTTTGTCATAAATAGCTTTTACTATTTTTAGATACATTCCATTGATACCTAGTTTATTGAGAGTTTTTAGCATAAAGGGCTGTTGAATTTTGTTGAAGTCTTCTCTGCATCTATTGAGATAACCATGTGGTTTTTGTCTTTGGTTCTGTTTATGTGATGGATTACGTTTATAGGTTTGCATATGTTAAACCAGCCTTGAATCCCTGGGTTGAAGCTGACTTGATCATGATGGATCAGCATTTTGATGTGCTGTTGGATTTGGTTTGCCAGTATTTTATTAACGATTTTCACTCAATGTTCATCATAGATATTGGCCAGAAATGTTCTTTTTCAGTTGTGTCTCTGCCAGGTTTTGGTATCAGGATGATGTTGCTCTCATAAAATGAGTTAGGGATGATTCCCTTTTTTTGTGTTGTTCAAAACAGTTTCAGAAGGAATGGTACCAGCTCCTCTTTGTATCTCTGGTAGAATTCGGCTGTACACATATGTGGATCTGGACTTTTTTTGTTTGGTAGGCTATTAACTGCTGTCTCAACTTCAGACCTTGTTTTTGGTGTGTTCAGGGATTCAACTTCTTCCTGGGTTAGTCTTGGGAGGCTGTAAGTGTCCAGGAATTTATCCATTTCTTCTAGATTTAGAAGAAATCTAGAAATCTTGTTTATGTGCATAGAGATGTTTGTAGTAATCTCTGATGGAGTTTGTGTTTTCTGTGGAAACGATGGTGATATCCTCTTTATAATTTTTTTATTGCATCTATTCGATTCTTCTCTCTTTTCTTTTTTATTAGTCTGGTTAGCGGTCTATTTTGTTGATCTTTTCAAAAAACCAGCTCCTGGATTTATCAATTTTTTGAAGGGTTTTTTGTGTCTCTATCTCCTTCAATTCTACTCTAATATTATTTGTATTCTGCTAGTTTTTGAATTTATTTAAACTTGCTCCTCTAGTTTTTTAAATTGTGACATTAGGGTGTCCATTTTATATCTTTCCTCACTTCTTATGTGGGCATTTATTGCTATAGATTTCCCTCCAGACACTGCTTTAAATGTGTCCCAGAGATTCTGGTACATTATGTCTTCATTCTCATTGGTTTCGAAGAACATCATTATTTCTGCCTTCATTTCATTATTTCACTCAGGAGCAGGTTGTTCAGTTTCCATGTAGTGCAGTTTTAAGTGAGTTACTTAATCCTGACTTCCAGTTTGATTGCACTATGATCTGAGAGACTGTTTGTTATGATTTCCATTCTTTTGCACTTGCTGAGGAGTGATTTACTTCCAATTATGTGGTCAATTTTAGAGTAGGTGCACTGTGGTGCTGAGAAGAATGTATATTCTGTGGATTTGAGGTGGAGAGTTCTGTAGATGTCTACTAGGTCCACTTGGTCCAGATCTGAGTTCAGGTCCTGGATATCCTTGTTACTTTTCCATCTTATTGATCTGTCTAACATTGACAGTGAAGTGTTAAAAAGTCTCTCACTATTATTGTGTGGGAGTATAATTCTCTTTGTAAGTCATTAAGAACTTGCTTTATATATCTGGGTGCTCCTATAACGGGTGCATTATATTTAGAATAGTTAGCTCTTCTTGTTGCATTGATCCCTTTACCTAAGTTATGTAATGCCCTTCTTTGTCTCTTTTGATCTTTATTGGTGTAAAGTCTGTTTTACCAGAGACTAGGATTGCAACTCCTGCTTTCATTGTTCTCCATTTGCTTGGTAAATATTTATCCATCCCTTTATTTTGAACGCATGTGTGTCTTTGCACGTGAGGTGGGTCTCCTGAATACAGCACACCAATGTAGAACAAATGCAGGGACAAGGACCCTCTGGGTTAGGGTTTGTGCACCTGCTCTGGGGGTTTTCCGCCTTGCTCTTCTGTCCCCACAGTTCACACTTTGGGTGAGAGCAGGGCTGGGCCTCTTTTTTTAAGACGGCCTGTTGTGAATTGCCTTCTTTCTCACACTTCTTCCTTCTTCAGTTCAGGCAACCCTCAGTGCTGGGGGCTCCTAAAAACATCTTAAGCCAGATTGTTAGCTTGTAAATACTCATGAAAACTTCTCCCAATACTTCATCTACTGTGAATTTGCAAATCGTATTTTGAGAAGGAAAAGTGGAATGCTGTTTGTTTCTTTGACTTCCTGTGCTGGCAGTCATCCAGGCAAGGAGTGAAGAGGAGCATTGCTCATGAGGAACACCATGCTTGATAACGGATGTTTTACGTGCCTTACTTTAGTCAAGATGCAACCTTTACAAACAGGCACTGAAGCAAGACACATTTCAGGACAGCAGGGAGCTGACACAAGCAGTCTCAGAGCCTCAGTGCGCTCGGGTACATATCCCTAAATCCTCATTACCAGCTACTGAACCTCTCAGCCTTTCATTTTTTTCATTTTTAAAAGAGGGACACCAATACATATAATTCATAGAACTGTTGTGAGATTGAGCTGGGATGAGTAGAACTCAAGAGGGTCTGCAAATAGTAAGTGCTTAATAGATGTTAACCTCTATTACCACCTGGGTGGGGTGCACCTCACAGCTCAAGAAAGGTTGTGAATTCCCCAGAATTGAGCCACAGGCCATGGGAGGCGGGAGGTCACCTATCTCCCATGAGAATTGTATGTGACATACTCTGAAGGACATGGGGTGCTCAAGGAATGGTGTGACTTTCCCAGGGTTGAGCCACAGGCCATGGGAGACAGGAGGTCACCCGAGTCCCAGCTGAGGCACTTTAGCAATGTGTTATTTTGTAGTAAAGAAGGACCCAGTAGAAGGCTGCTGGCAGTTTTCTCAGGGGAGCATGTCAAGAATATCGCAGGTGCCTTAGCCAGCTTGTATTTTAAAGCAATTAGAAAAGATGAGGTTGAGTGTGAGGAGGCATGATAGCCTTCTTCATTTAACTGGAAGATTGTCAGGTGCAAAGGAAGTAGACTTCTCCGTGTGGCTACAAGCTCGGAACTAGTGTGTTGGAATAGAAATCATAAAGCAACAGGTTTCAGCCCAGCTTTGGACAGAACTTCCTGGCAACTACAGCTGTCAACCAGTGGTCTGGGTTGAATCATGGTAGAATGTTATCCAATTCAGGAATGGTTTGTTGAATGAGCATCTATTAGAAATGGTAAGTAAGGAATTTTGCATTAGCTGATGGGAGGCTGTGCCCGTGACATCTGAGTCCAACCCCTAACATTCCTGATTTCACAAGCATAATCCAGTTATGCAGGAGGCTTAGGAAACAGGGGCATCTGATACTTGGCTTTTTTTAGACAATGCAGAGTAAAGCAGGTAATTGTTTTCTTAATGTATATGAATACACATATGAGTATGTTTGTGTAACTTAGTCATTCTGCATGTTAAAATGTTTGAATCTATTTTCTTTTTAATGACTACTTACCATGCTCCAAGGTCATCCTTTTGAGCAAGAGTTCTAATTAGTGACATAGATATCTCAAAAAAGCTAGACATTATCTGAATATATACAATTGCCAGCTAAGAATTTGGAAGTTGTTATTTCAAATAAATTCCTGATTTTCTAGTCATAATCTGTTGCTCTTCACTGTCGAGGAAACGTCTAGCTCTGCCATGGAAGGTGTCTTTGATAGTGCGTGAAGGATGTGGGAGAGGAGAAAGCTGCAGACATGCAGGGCATGCTTCTGTTTGGTTTGTCTCATCAAGCTTAGTTTCTCTTATGAGATTGGCATCAGTTGTGGGCTTTTGTTTGATAAGTGTTGCTTCTGGGGATTCTTCTTGCATTAGGAAATACATGTGATGGAGAAATGCTATTCTCCTCAACGCTGTTGCATTACAGTTGATGGAAAAATCAAAGGTATGCATAGTTATGATGAGGATTCAGATTCGGGTCAGCTTTACAGAGGGCCAATCTGCAACTTGAATTACTAAGTTTATGGATAGATTAGCTCAGGAAATTTATTTTTTAGCACAGCATTTTATTGTTTCACAGGGAATGAATATTTTACAGAAATCCTGTCTACCATATGTATAGTGCTATGCATCCAGAGGGCATTCCATTAGTAAGAGTTTGGTACTGGAGATTTCCTTTTCCTTCTAATTCACAAGGCTGTGGACATTCATATATTTAAGCTCTCTTAAAAAACAAACAAAAATCTCTCACATTTACCTCTAATATGTTTAAGGTTAGGGAGGATCCAGGGATAAAATTTAACTTTTTGATCTTACATATTTATCATTTGCCTACTCATCTGATGGCAAGCAGAAATAGCCAAAATAAAAACATAATTTCTTTACCAAGTTTTTTGTTTTTTTTTGTTTTTTTTAGACAGAATCTCACTCTGTCACCAGGCTGGAGTGCAGTGGCACCATCTCAGCTCACTGCAACATCTGCCTTCTGGGTTCAAGTCGTTCTCCTGCCTCAGCCTCCCAAATAGCTGGGACTACAGGCGTGCACCACCACGCCCAGCTATTTTTGTATTTTTAGTAAAGATCGGGTTTCACCATGTTGGCCAGGATGGTCTCAATCTCTTGACCTCATGATCCGCCCACCTCGGCCTCCCAAGGTGCTGGCATTACAGGCATGAGGCATTGCGTCCGGCCTATCCAGAGTTTTTAAGGAATGGAAGAATGGGCTGATTTATATTTTTTCCGACTTGTTTGCTTCTTTCTTCCTCTCTTTCCTTCTGTCTCTCATCCATGTGTGTATCATATATACACATATGTATATGTCTACATACATATGAGTGTGCATCCTATATACATCTATGTGTGTGTTCCACATATATTACATCCTTCCATATATATATATGTGTGTGTGTATACATCTAGCCACAGTGGTATGTCTCTTTATTACATTTTATGTCATAGTGTATAATTAAAATAGCAAATGGAGATCCATGTAGGGAAGATGGCAACTTTCAGAAGCCCAGAAGAAAACTAAAAACATAGTGTTAATTTTAAAATAAGAACAGTGCTTATGTAGAGCCAACTCTGCTACAACGTAAATAAACCATGCTGTAGAAGCCTCTGATTTAATTTTGCACAAACCAGGCTCGTCTGAACAAAATGCCTATGGTATTAAATATGTAGAAGCATTTTTAAAATTTTATTTTATTAAAAGTAATATTTCAGTTTCCTGCCATGTGAAAAGTGAATAAGTTATCTGTTATGATTGGCCTGTCACTTCCTGAGTGAGTTTCTGTCTGATTCCTTCAGGTTAGAACAGGGTTGGAGGTTACTGTGCCATTGTGCTAAAAATCTTTTAAGTATTAATATGCACCAGAAGTGACTACCTTATAATCTCTGTAGGAAGGGGTGCAGAGTATTACTTTCGTGTTGTTCAAAACACTTACATTGTATAGTAATACTAGTTAACCAAAAAGCCGTATAGAAGAAACCACAGGTTTCTATGGAGTGATTTGATCTGCGAGAAGAGTAAAGAGAACGGAAAGAAGGTCCAACATGAATGAACTACTTCCTACTTCTGTTTCTGTGCTATGGACAGAAAGCTCATGAAATATGACCATGCAGCATGTGGAAAGAGATAAATGAGAGGTGAATGCAGCAGGTCAAAGTAAAATCACAAAAGACACATTTTATGGTTTGATGTTTAAAAAAGAAATGTATGGTACTTTAAACAATGTTATGAATAAACCTTTCATTGTGAATATGAGTATAAAATTCTGCAATGACACAAAGTGAAAATATAAAGAAATCATTCTGAAAAATTTACACTTTATATCCATAAGAGTTGTCTGTTAAAAAAATTTACAATGCCTTGTTTTTATTTTGTTCTTTATGCAAAGGGTTCAGTAAAATTGCCAAGACATCAATGAAAAAAATTTTTAAATTGTCATCTTTTGAACTGACACTTGAAGTTCTGAGATTTGTTGTAACGTATACCTCATCTCTTAAGGTCTACTTCTTTTAGTGTTAAATTTATTCATCACAGTCCTTTAGATTGAACTTAAAAGAATACGTTTAGTCTGTCTAACTAAATTCATGAAGCTCTGAAATAAGAATTTGATGTTTTCCCATTGCTGCTTACTCTGTAACCTCAATGACATTTGTCCTGAGGCTGTGCACTACAACTCAGTTAATTACAAGTAGGTCACACATGAACATTCACGATAGTAATGTGTAAAAATTCCTATTTATAACCAACAACATCAAAGCAACATTGATGTCAGAGCCCAAGTACAATACACCATAATAGTACAATTTTCAATCTTTATTAGAAACATACAATGGAAAAGTACCCCCCTTCTAAAGAATTTTTGTCCATTTCCATTAAGGCCTCAGCAATATCAGCCTATTAGAAAAGGCTGGTTTGCAAGTCAAATGCAGTCACTTGGCCAGCTGATTTCTGAACATGGGGTGGTCCTGGTTGTCTATGATGCCTCACAGAAGAGACTGGCAGGAAGTCCTTTGCTTGACTTATTTACTTGATGTTACCTTCTTGAAGAGGTCTGCACCCCAGTTACCAGGTGTAGGTTCCCCCACCCCCCCAAAAAAAGGAAAAAATGTCAACAAAGCAAGATGAGGATCTGTGGGTGGGACAGCGTGTCGGGCGATCAGGGCTCAGTCTTCACATGCAGCTGCCTTCTGAGCCAAGGAGGGGGATGAAATCCCAGTTGCAGTCTCCTCCCCTCGAATCACCTTCTCCCACTGACTGAGATTATCTCTAGGGATCAAAGATGCAGTTTCGGGTGAAGCTTATTAAAGGAGTTCTGGACTTTGTCTTTAAATCTAACCGAACAGTTCTGTGCCATAGCTCTGCAAAGCAGTGTTTTGTGAGGCTTCTAATGGCTGATGGTCACTAGTGTGACATGGCCAGGTGGGCTCTTGTGACGGCTGCTCAGGAAAGAGACTCAGCGGCAGCAGGGGGTCAGGGGCATCTTGGCTCACCTGCTCTGGCTTGCAAGAGCAGCAGCAATGCTAAGGCTGAGCATATGTCCTTTCTTAGTAAGAAGGATGACCTTAAACAGGGAAAGAGCCCTAGGGTGTACTTCTGAGGAATCTGCAGGGTCATGGAAAGGAGGAGATGCCACAGCAGGAGGAATACTCGGTGACAACACGAACCTTCCTACTGAGAAGTGCCGAGAGTGTGTCTCCCTGGAGGGCTCTAACCTCCTCACCTTATACTGGTTCTTATTCTGAACACTGTGTCATATATAAAGTCATCCTAAGTTACGCCTGGCACAAACTTTTGAAATTTTCTTGTTACAGTAAAACTGTGCTTGTGCTCTGCTAACGCCTCACCCGAGGCAGCCTCATGTCTCCAGTCCTCTCCTCTTTCTCTTGCAGTGTCTGTAGTTCAGGTGTCACAGGCACTGTCATCTCTAACTGTGTGATCACAACCACTGCACAACCATCTGACTCCACAAAGCTATCCCGGCAGGGCTCTTGGCCACTCTCCGGTGTAAAGTCACAAGGGAATCTTGGCATTGGCAAACACAAAACTCCTATGAGGCACAGTTTCAAAATTCTCTCAAATTTATTTTAGCAAACAGGCTAAGCCACATTCAGATAGACAAAACCCTAAAATATAACTGAAAAGTGTGGCCCTTTTAACCTTCGTAACCTATCATCAAGTATCATTTTTCCAGATCCTAGAAACTTTCTGATATATTGGAAAAAGCCATACACTAATTTTGGTAAGTTTTCTTGAACACCAATGATACAATGTAAACTTTTTAAGTGTTAATAAGATTCTAATGGCTGTGAAGAGATTCTGTGGTCCAGCCAAGTGTAGTGCAGCAAGAGTGTGGCAGAGCTGCCCACACAGTGGACACCATTCTCAGAGCTCCACTGGGACGGCGCCTCCACAGCTCCCTGCAGCGCTGGGCACGCATAGTCAGCACTCATGCCCTGGCTTCCAAATACCTGGTGTAAGCACACAGGATTTCTCAACAGAAAGGACTTTTGAAGATTGCCTAGCTTTTTTAAACACCTTGGAATTTACATTGATATTCCACTTTCTCTTTAATGCTGCACACACTTTTATAACAGAATTCTCTCAAGTATCATCTGGCCTCACATCCCCTATTTCCCATTTTGACTTAGGCCTTTGTAGTAAGTTAAGACTTTAATAAACGAACCACGGATTACGGTCAATTAAGGCTCAACAAAACAAGGTAGGATGCTACTTTCACCTCCACAGAAGCAGGGAGGAAGGAGAAACCATCTCTTAAATACTATATATATAAGCTTTTTAATATTGCTTATTGGTCTTGTTTGTTTTCCTTGAAAAAAGTTAAAAAAACGTTTCAACAGCAGAAATTAAGAGTGTATTAAGTTTCTGGTTTTGTGTAAAGCTCCCTGGCCAGCGTCTGTCCTCCACTCTCCCACGGTGCCTCCACTCCACCCGGCCCAGGCACAGCTATGGCTGAGAAGTTAAAGCATGGCCCTGAGCCGATTCACCTGGAAAGGACTCGCATGCACAGCTGCTGGCTATCACCCTTTGACTTCCTCAGAGGGAATTCATAAAGTAAAATGAAAATCTTTAAAACTATCCAAGGTTCTTAACTGAGTTCACTCTTAAAAAGGATGAGGAAGGAATAGGGAGAAATATGAATCTAGAAGATAACTGATGGCTTAAATTCTTTTTGGAAGGAAAAAAAAAGACTGACAGAGGAAGGGGTTATCCACTTAAGGTCCCCTTCATCCAATAAACAAGAATCTGTGTGATTTAGTCAGCCTCTTCCTGTACAGCATCCTGAATAGACACCACTGCCTTGTCTTTTTAAAAACAGCATTGGGCAGGTCCTCCGCAAAATAATCATAAAAACCTTTCCTCCTTTTTGGTGTATGAAGGAGTTTACATGAATAGACACTTCACATATGCTTGAAAGACTTTATACGAATAGACATTCTTCACGGATGCATGGTGTACTGTGCAGAGACATACTGCGGCTGGCCGAGTCAGGATAGCCGGGGCGGGGGGGCCTCTTCCTCTTGTAGGACCCACTCCATCTGTCACTTCGAAGAATGAGGCACCCTGGCCAAGGCCTTTCTATCCCAGGCCTGAGGACCTCCAGTGACAAGGTCCCCTCAGCACAGATGCACCTCTCGTAAGGCCTGAAACCAAGCTGGCATTGCGAGGAGCGCACGAACTCCCGTTCTGAAAGAAACAACTAGTACCCCACCCCGACTGAACATGGGTGTAAGAGCAGGAAGGGTCCCCCATACCGAGACAGAGACCCTCCCAGTCACTTGGTCATCTGGGTCCTGACTATGTATGGCCCCAGCCCCCAGCCTGTTCCCACTGTCCCTCTCTTCAGAGTGCAGCCAGAAGGAGCTGCCCGAGCACCCAAGGTGCCTGAGGCTCATCTTTGAGGAGAATCGAAGCAAAGGGGATAAGTCGCACCCCTGCGGAGGCCAGGTAAGGGTGCCCCGAGCCCCTGAGCACAACAACTCGACATCTGGACAGACACACAGCCCATAACACACCAATGGAGTCAAATAATCCTATACAGATCTCAGGTTTTTAGAAAAATATCATTACAGCTTCAGTCGTTATACATACCTGCATGCTTTAAGGAGAGGCTCCGTGGGAGGGAGGATCTGGGTAAGGGTTGTATAGCAGGGAATTGCTACAGCATTGTAGAACTCAAGCTGCCTCCGTGCAAAAACCATGGACAAGAAACAACAGTGCACATTAGCGATTCTAGTGATACTTCCATTTCTTAAGTGAATGTTCTGTTTCTGAAGCCTAATTATAAGATTAAATGTTCTAGTTTTGCTGTATGTGATATTTGGGTTCCATGAATACTATTATAGAGTGTATTTTAAAATGCATTCTAGAAATAAAACACGTAACGATTCAAAACATATTATGAAAGTTAATACCTGTTGAAATCTAAGACCCAAGTACATTAAATGACATTCTGCTAATAGATCGGCCAGTGGCTATTCAAGGTCTGTGCTTGTCCCCGGTACCCTCAGTGCTTTCTTGCAGACACCTGAGCGCACGGCCTGCCATTCCTCCGCACACATGGCTCTTTCCGCCCTTGGGCTCGGGCTGACCGCAGTGTGTTCTGCCTGGCTGCTACTCTTAGCTTTGGTGCCTTGTGTGGTCTCCCAATATTTTATTCATCCTCCCTGCCCTCTTATTTGAATTAAAATAAACGTCATTGGTTTTATCATAGCTCTTTCCATTTATTGTTCTTTTAATATATCAGATTTCAAAGTTTTAAAATCTGTAGTACTTTAAACAATTTTATTAGGAATTCTGGGTCACCATGTAAATAAATGATGCTACCTCAGGCTGGCCTACTGAAGGCCAGATGTGAAAGACACGTGATGATTAGCCCGAGAACACAGGTTGTCTAGTCCTAAGTCGCTGGCCAAGTGGCTGCCACATGTACAAGACAAAATGAGCTCTCTAGACGAGGTGACCCCCAAACCACAGCCCACCTATTTCTCTAAAATACTGAACTTCACTGAGATGCATCGAAGCATACAGAAGGCTCTAATTTATGTGGTTGCTTCTTGCTTTCTCCTGTTATAAAGTCTTTCGTCACAGCACTCTTACTAGAATAGCGCCTATGTTATTTCCATTTTTAACTTTATGGCTTATGCAGAGGCTTTTTATTCTGATATTTAGCAGATGTCATGGGGCAGAAGATCCCAGAAAAGATATTAATTATTAGAAATTAGAGTATTTCATTATTATGGCAAAAAATAATTTCACAGTGATCAACTATTTAGAAGCAATATGATTGGTAAAATATTAACTGACCATAGAAAATTTTCTTTAAAACTTTCTTATTCTGTAAATGAAAATCAAACTATTCTAAAACAAACTATTATCATAACTAAAAACACTAGAATAAAACTCATAGGCTGACAGCATCAGTGAGAAATTTCCAGCTATCCCATGCATTCTGTTGGGATGACTGTTAACTATCTGGACGGAAAATAGTTTTAGATCTCTATCTTAAATCATATAACAAGATATATTCCAAACGAGTTAACAAATCAAATATAAAGTCATTAAAAAAGTAACAAAAGAAAATATAGGCAAATATATTTAATCTCAAGGTGGGCAAGAACTTTTCAAATACAATGTGAAAAGCAGACACCAAACAGAAAGGACTAACAGCTGTGACTCCATATATGGGAAAATTCCATAAACAGTGGTAAAAAGTGACAAAAACTGCAAAATACACTTGCAGTAAACATGATAGGTACTCAGGACCCCTTTCAAATCAAGAAGGAAAAGTGAGCATGCCATCAGAAAAACTAGACAGGGACATGAGTGGAGGCAATGCCCATTCATTCAGCCCCTTTGTTGTGCTGGTGCCCTCTGTGAGCTGTGGACATGCCTAAATTTTGTATAAATTAATTTTAAATAAAGGAGGGAAATTTGAGAACTTATCAAAAACCATCATGCTGTGGATTTTTGAAACATTTTCTAAACTTATCTGTATCATAATTATTTGCCCACAACTTCCTTGTTATGCCATTAGAAGATTAGATAGTTAACAAAAACCATACTCTCAGAAATATATTACACCACACATAAACAGATTCAAAATAATGAGGCACCAGACCTCTGAAAACATTAGAAAAAAAATAAATTATGTAGTAAGACCTGGAAAGAGGATAATTAATGTCAACTTACGCTGAGACAAAATGCAAAATGTACTAAAATAGTAAGCATTATTTGTCAGAAAAAAATGGACCTGAATCAAAATCTGTAATGTAACTCTCCAAAAATTATCTTTGTTTAGCCAATGACAAAATATTTTCTGCTTGTTAAAAATATGACAATTCAAATTCATCCACCCACTCTATTTCAAGTCAGAAAAGAAAGCCTATTGACTGCAACGGCAGCTGTAGAAAGGAGTCATGGCAAAGGCAGGATGAATTCTTTAAATCCACAGAGATTTCCTAACGTTGGTCTTATTGTCCCCAAACTCTGTCTAAATGGAGAAGGTTTCAAGTGGTTCTAGGTTGTGTTCTGTGAGCGCTGTCTTCCCAGTCCACAAGGCAGCCAGACCCTCAGGATTCCTCACTGTGGCTTTTAGCCTTGGGAATGGAGGTGGTGGTCAAACCCAGATTAAAAGTATAAACTCTTTTAGAGTCTACTTTCCTGAGTGTCTTAGCAAGTGAAGGCTCGCCTGAGTAGATGATTATTCCAGGGTAAACAGCTACTCTTTTTCTAGTTCTCAGCTCCTATACAGTACATTTCTAAAGCTTCTATATTAATCACCAGACCTGCCTTGACTATGCTTCACATACCATAAGATGACATATGCTTTTCATTCATGTATGATTTGATGCCAACCTTAAACTATTTGACTTGAGCAATTACAATTTACTTTAATAATTCATACCTGGCCTTGTGGGACTTCATCCTTCTTGTCTCTGTCCATCATAGGAATCGGCTGTATTCCCAATTTCTTCATTTCATCACCCTAAAATAAATGGGGGAAAAAATCATGCTTTCTCAAATTTCAAATTGTTATAAAATTTTCATATTATATAATTATTCCCTTTACTTGTTCATTTTCTTCAAAACAAGTAATATTTGTTGTTGTTAACCCAAGGAAAAAATGTCAAAATAATGAAAAACTTAATATACCATTATTTTGTACTTTATCTTGATTTTCTCCACTACTGAATTACCAGGCCATCCTTACTGGTTTCATTTTGCAGAAGTTAGTAAAAAAAATGTGATAATAAGAGGAGACATAGTAAACAGTGAGAAGAAACAATAATAACAAGATATGGAACAGCCCCCAGGCCCTTCTCTCTTTCAAATGACCTTCCAGTGCATGGAACTCAGTGAAGTGTGGCTTTCCAGAGGAATATTTACAGAGGAATAAAGAGCAACAATAGTCTGCTAAAATGTGCTAGTAAAGACACAAAACAACTGACTACACACATCATCTAATTTACAATTATAGGTAATAGTTACTAAAGATTCACTATGTTGCAGGCACTGAGCTAAGTAATTTGGAAATATTATTTCATTTAACCCTCATGAAATATTTTAAGATATCTTATTCCCATTTTACAGATTTTATAAATTATCTTGCTTTTTATTTGTTTGTTAAAGTTAAAATTGGCTACAATCTTCTTCCTTAAGATTTCCTATTTTTCCTAACTCCCCACTCTTCCCTCATATTTCTTTATTATTTTAGTTATGTTAGTCATGTTTTCAGAAATCAGAAGTACAGCCTAGAAACTTTCCCAGACTTGCTAAAATAGGGCCTACAAACAAATTACTATAACCATAATAAGGAATTTTACATACAGGACCAAAGCACTCGTCCCAACAAAGCAAAGCCACTTTGAGCACAGCTGCTGCTCCATTGCTACTGCTTTAATTAAAAATCAGTGGTCTCAAACTTTTTGCTTCTGTATCCAAAGTGAGAGAGACATACTAAGCCCCTTGCTCTCAAAGACCTGACACATCAAACACGACAGCTTTTTAAACAAACAGATTTGAATATGTACTCGAAACAAAAATGCTAAAATGGAAAAGAACCCAGTGTGATGGACCATGCCTATAACGGAGGGCTGAGCCAATCTGAGGCTGTAACAGAAAGCAGAGGGCAGGAGCGCGGTCCAGGCAGAGGCTGCGGGGAACAAAGACCTACATGACAGCGAGGGGCTGAGACAGGAAATATGCCTGCACAGGCAGTGGGCAGGGGGCCGGCCACGTGGGCTCTCCACACGGAGGTCGATTTCAGTCTGTATTACAGCAGAGGACCTGAAGCAGGGTACTGATGGAATCCGAATTATCATCACCCCTATCTGATAAACTGGCCTGTGGTTAAATACCAAGCGCCAAAGCAGACTTTTAATCTCAAGCAAGCTGGCACCAAAGACCACATTATTCATTACTTTTGCACAGATTCTAAAAGGTAAAGGTGGGGAATTCAGTTAGAAAGTTGCAGTACCCCAGTCATGATTTGGTGATGATCCAAATCAGGGGAGTGATCATGAGGATGGAGAGAAAAGGCAGGACTTTATAGATACTGGGATCAACTGTCAGGACTTGGTGAATATATTTCTGCTTCTTCCTACGGACAATGATGAGGTCAGTGAAGACTGCGCCTAAGACCGTACATGGAGCCAAATCAACGTCTGTGGACTGAATAACCGGTGAATAACAGAAAGGGAAAAAAATCTCCATTACATATTGGTCACATTTTGGCATTAAAATCTCCAGCTTTTAATGCTGCACCTTCCTTTTGCTTTAAGTTGTCCTTCAATGACTGCACATTTTCCACATTCATCTAGAATATAGAAATCATATTAGAATCTATAGATATGCCTTTCTCACAGCAATCCTGTACCTAAACAAAAGGTGCACTTTTAGTATGAGATAAAAAGTTATTTCACAAACAGTGCAAGGTTTTTGCTCCTGCTGGCATAGCTGGAGAGATGGCTTCATGAATTTCCTATTCTTTTTTAAAATGATCCTTACATGGGATTTATTTACCTTAAGCAACCACAGCTGCAGACTTCAATCCGGGGAATGTATCAAGCAACTCAACTTTTTCTTGTCGTGTCATGACTTTTCTTTGCTTCTTAAGAGCACTTCCAGCATCCTAGTGTAGCTCTGTACAGGTGCCATGGTATTATTCAGGACTTACGGTATTGCACTAACACAATGAAAAATATGCAAGAACCACAAGAGACCACTTTTTACTGTAGTAAATGATTTACTGGAGAGACGAACTGCTCACAGATGATTAGCCTCACAGAGTGTTTCAAGCACAGCATTTTAAGTGGATACTTGCAACACTTGAGCTCATCACAATAGCAAAAGGAAATTGCTACAAAAGTATTACAGTAGTGCCATATGTACTACAGTTAATTTCAGGCAGTTACGATTTAACATGGCATCTTTATGTTTGTTTACATTTCTCGCCACAGACTATAATAGTGTGTATGTAAGTTTTGATTAACTCATATATTTGTGTGTATTTTATGGTAGTAAATGACAAAACAGACTAGTATCTTCACATACTTTATACATTTATGGCATACCTAAATTAAATTTTTTCAATATTTCTAGGCTATGTTGTTCTGTATTTTTGTCACAAATCTCCAAAAAATCTTCCAATATATTTACTGAAAAGTATCTGCATGGAAGTGGATCCACACAGTTCAAACCTGTGCTGTTCAAGGGTCAACTGCACATCTACATCACTCTTCCTATGAGTCTGACGGTAACTCGGTTCTGACACATACACAGTAAAATAAAGAGAAAGCTCATGCGAAACCATGCATACATGATGTACAAGGCATTCTGGGAGAAATCATGCCAGGAGTATAATCAACTCAAGGCCTGTGATCTTCCTACAGTTAAAAATGCTTTGTCTTTACTATTATGAAGTAATTCAACATGATAAACTCTTCCCACTAAACTTGTGGCTGATTTGCTGTTTATGTTTTACATACATTCTTCGTATGAGTGAGATAGATGATTGAATCACCAGCTGCTTTGTCCTCCAGATTTACTTTTATTTCATCAAACTAGAAGTACTCAAAAGAGTTATAGTTTTATTCAAAAAGTAATTTTTGAATACGCAAAGACCTAGGTATTTGTGACTCAGCTGGAAAGGAGAATTATATTCTACTTACTTACATACAATTCAATAAGCAAATTGAGCAGTACAATGCACATTACTGATAAATTGCATAATTCAGTCAAGAAAAGGTGTTAATGTAAGTCATTTATGTGTTGTTTCAGGAGTATTATGAATTAACATTCCATACATTCTGAGGAACTCATAGTTTACAGGTGAGGTGACTATTGATTATATTTACATATTCTCAATTGAGGTGAGGTGACTATTGATTATATTTACATATTCTCAATGTCTATGGTGCAAAACAATCCTCCTGAATATTTAACTGCAGGTGGATATATCCCATATTATGGGATCCTCTGAGTACTTTGTCCAGTGCCTATCTAAAGTAGATGGCCGGTAATGCCTACTGAATGAACGAAAGATCAGCTGTTAAGTAAAATAACCGTCACACTATTGTTCAGTGAGTAAGTTCCTAAACTCTTTCAGTTGAGCTCAGAGAATTAGACACATATGCAAGTAACATATAAAAGAATGATCATTCTCTCTTTGTATCTGCCTAACTGCTAAATCCTTCAGTATATGATTCACCACAGTTTTCTAAAATAACTATCATCATGAACAACTACGGTATTCTTAGCAATTTATCCATACATTTAATTTCTCCTCACTATCTATGTTAATAAAAGAATCAAGGACATACCTCAGCCCAATTCTTCATATACATCATTTGTTATCAATTTCATAACAGGCCACCGTTTTGTCACATAACAAAGATCACAGGCAGTCATCATCAAACCAATTACACAGTCTCTAGAACACAAAAATATAAGACTGGTCAGCATAGCATTTGCACATTTATAATAAGAACTAGGAAGACTTTCGTATTTCAGGAGTGAAGCCTAAGTACGTATTACTTCATGAAGGAAGAATGATGGCATTGAAGAGCACATACAAGTAACAGCTAGGACAGTGAATGGAATTAAAAATTAGTGTCATTTAATCATGAGAGTCACTTCTATCATGAGTCCCATGAGGAGTTCATCATATGTTCCTGTTGCCTCAATGTTACTGAAGAAATCAAGTATAATGTAGGCTCTGACTAGGCTGTCATCAAATCCCCTGGTACACTTTCATGGCTGTGAACCAGGCTTTCATTTTCATTGAATTTTGGAAATTTAGAGCAGGAAGGTATCTTAAGAGAAAATTTATCCCAATCCTTTCATTTTATACTAGGAAAGTCTGAGGTGCACAGATATGAAATGACTTTTCCAAGAGGACAGGAATTTGTGGCAAGGCCAGAGGAGGAGGTGGCTGTGAAACCTGCTTCCTCGCCCATGCAAGTGTGCGCGCTGGGTGCAGCCTGCAAACACTGTGCTTCCCATTAGCAGATATTCAACACCTGCCTTTCAACCAAAGTGACGTTTCCCTTTTCAGCTGCTTGCATTCATAACTATGTGCTCCATGTCTGACTTTATTTTCTAAATACGGCGTGGTTTAATCTTCCCCCTTGAAGAAAAATAATAACTTAAAAAAATTCAAAGACCTATCCCCTACAATTTGAATAGATTTGGTCTAGTGATATGTGGCTATGTGAAGTCTATACTTAACAGAATAATTAAGTGGTAGTAATTAACAAAGTTTAAGGTACAACCTTATCTTTTAAAAAGCAAATTACATAACTGTAAAAGACAAATTATCAACAAGATTACAAAAGTGTGTAATGAGTGAGACGATGCTTTTATTTCTAGCTCCCATCTCAGTTCTAATGAGTTCAAGCAATCCCTGCCGTTAACCACTGCCTCACCTCTTCCAGGTCCACATTCTCCACCTGTGGGCACAGTCCTCCCCTAGCTCCCAGGCCTGTCTTGACTCGGCAGACAGCGCATTAGCAGCATCTATCTGTCAATTTGGCAGAGACTCTGCTCTACTAGTGCTCTTAGCGTATCTCAGCCCAAGCTAAGACGTTGGGATACCTAGAATACTCTGGTTCTTATATTACCATGAATCACAGAGTTCTTTATTTTCCATCAACTCACTTCCTTTATTTAGCCTGTTTAAGTAATCATCTCTTTTGCCACCTTTTTGTAAGGGCAATTTCGAGAGGGTTTCAGGTCTCTTATAGGTCAGGCTAAATCACTTTACAAACATTGGTTAGACTTATGCAAAACCTTCCTGTAACCCCAAACAGATGCCACGTGAAGATTCAAATCCCTTACAGTGATCAGGGAACTATTAAGAACTTAATGAGGTACTTTCCCAGAACTTTGTGCCTTGAAGAGTATTTATTTTTGAATTTGGACTTCTAAAGTAATACATATATGACTTTTTTTCAACAGGTAAATTCATTTAAACACAAATCAAATGTGAAAACTACTGTTTACAAATAATTACTTCATATGTTTAAAATAATTCAATTTCGCTAATTTATATTCACCAAAATAAGCAATGCTTATCATGGTGAAATGATCTAATAAGCTTTATCTCAAAAAACCACTTTCATAAATCTGTAAAACAAAAGAAATGTCAATGGAATTGGGCATTATAAAATACATGAAAGCAATTTTCTCGCTGGAAATTATTCCCAACATAAAGTTGCCAATATAAGGATTGAAAGAATTACAAAATAGTTATTTAGATTTCACTGTCAAAATTACTTAGACAAAGCACAAAAAACAAAACAGATTAGAAATTTGACATTAAATGTCTTTAATAAATATAATTACTTGTTTTTTACTCCCAATTACAAACCTGTTAGATGGCCTTGGCAGTAGAGACATATTAATATTAATTGCAATCAACATTGTATTTCTATCCATGGATGGAATGTAGAACTAACTCCTAACTGGTATAGATGCTTAATTCCAAATCTGCTTTAATAACCCACTGTGAAAGGGATTGCGTTTATGCTAAGCATAGTCTTGTATGATCTCATATAACCTAGTCACTAAAAGCAATGAAGTGAGAGCCCAACACTATGCCCATGATAAAATGTTTCTTACTCACATCATTTCTGAAAGTTTAACTACAGTCACTTGTCCTCAAAAGTTCTGAATAGCTGAATGTATCAGGCAATTACAGCAAAGAACAAAATAGACCCTGTTTTCACAGTCCTAATGTTCTAGTAGGGAAAGGCAGATGATCAATAGGTCAAAACTTTCATGAAGAAAGTGCTGGGTAAAAAGTACAGAGAGAAAGAGAGAGAGAGAGAACACACCATGTGAAAATCCGTGAGCGAGGGCCAGCAGAGAGGAGTGCACGTGAAGTCCTAATGTGGAAACAAGGAAGGCAGGTTTGAGGAACAAAAAGAAACGGCATTCTGGCTGAGACACAATGCGTGAGGTGAAACACAGAATGGAGTTAAGTTTGGAAAACCAGGCTGGAGACAAGATAGGAGTTTAAGTTTCATTCCAAGTTTGATGATAAGATCCTGATGTCTTTTCCCAGATAAGTGGCCTGATATAGGTATTAAGGAGGATTACTCAGGTCTGCTGGGTGGAGATGACTTATAGACCTGGGAAGGGCCAAGGGCAGATTTGGAGTGGTCACTTACGAGGATACTACGGTAGTTCAGATGAGAGGTGAGGGCAGCTTGAATTACGGTGACAGTAGTGGGATGGGGGAGTGGGAGGGTTCCCAACATTAGAAGCAGAGCCAAATGCAAATTATTAACACCCAAAAGAGTTACAAACAAGGCCTCTTTCTCTCCAATCTTCCTTTCCTTTTCCTTCCTTTCTCCCCGACTCTCATGTATTAATTATCCCAGACCAAGTGGGGTAGATAAAGAACACAGGCTCTATCACAGGTGTGTGGATATTCCAACCTGAAAGAGGTAGGCACCTCTCCCTAGCATGCATGTTTGCCTTCTCAGTGCCATCTTATTTCAAGATTTCTTTCCCACACCGGAAGATCACGGAACCACAGAACTTTACCAAAGACAGGCAAAATAGGCCACACAGCCTGTGTAACTTCAGGTGAGTTACTGATGGGCAAGAAGGAAGCCCAGCCCTCCCACACCGCCCCGAATCCCATGCGGCACACTCTGTAAACTTAGCCAGCCAAGGATGTGCTATTTTGCTGGAAAAGAACACTCATTCTCTAATTTTATCGGGACTCTTTGAAATTTTTTTTGAATTTCTATATTCAAAAGTATACTGATGTATAAGCAAAGACCAGATTTCTGTTATGAGGTAGTCTTAATTATAATTGTTACAGTGGTTAAATGATACCAAGTAGTTAGCTAAAAAGCAAACATGTGGGGGATGCACAGTAAATGTTTTGTTTAGAAGCTGTCATCTAGCCTCATTTTAATTATTTTATTTTAAAATAAAGTCATGCATAGAATTTGAAAAGAAACTAGGTTAAATTCTTTTTTTCTTTAAATTATCATCCTAAATTTTTTTTATCTCGCTTCTAAATTCATCTTCAAGGGATTTTAAATCATTGGGTTGAGTAATTTAAATCATATCTGTAGTAACTACTATACTTTCATCAAAATGTGACCCATTTTGACTAATTTATTAAACATTAAACTAGTCTAAGGATAATACAGTTTTTCTAAAAATATTATTTGAACAGCTGTATACTCAAAATCATAGAAAATATTTTAGAATCTTATTGTTTCCAATGACATAAATAACTTTCATACAAGTATAAACATGATATAGTAACTATCTCACTAAAATAAACTTTAAGTTCCAAAATCTTAATTTAATAAAACCCTAAATATGTTGCTTCTTTTAAACATACCATTACAGAGAGAAAAAGAAATTATAAATGAATGGAAAATGAATCTCAGGTAAATGAGTACCGCTGAGGGAACTGCTGTTATTAAAGCTGATAACAGAATTCTTGTGTTATTCCTGGAGTTAACACCCTTTACGTGGTCTCACAGAGTACCATATAACTTTAAATCAAATAGGAACAGTCGTGCTCTTGCTTTAGAACTTCGGTTCCCCACATTTCAGGTTCTTCGGTTGAAACATCAGACATTCCTAGCAGAGGGAGGCCTTTCCACACTCACAGTGCTGCAGCAGGTAAAGGCTGGAGGTGCGGCCACATTCAGAAAATGCTAAAGAAACTGCATTACAGTATTAAAAAAAACAGACCACACATCACAGACACATTTGTTGTTATTCAAAGTTCACAGCAATAGCTGTGTGAAAATATAAAACTTTTCAAGTTCTAGTTCTGAATTATTTGAAGAATTAAATAATTTTTTTTTCTCCAAAGGGTTTATTGAGACAAGTTTTCACATACAAGATGGGGGCAGAGAGGATGGGGCTTATAAACAGGAACCTGGAAGGAGACCGAGGGTGCAGGAAACAAGAAAATGAAATAAATAGAGGAAAGAGTGGAGGCAGGGACAGACTGACCGAGACCATCACATAGTGACAACGCAGGTGGGGTGCCATGAAAATCCTGTTATTTATACAGATATACAGGGATTGTTCAAATGTTTAATACTGTTCCCTTTCTTTGATGTAGACATATATTTGAGTTAAGAAAAGACTTCAAGGGAAGTTGAGTAAAAGGATTGCCTCCGAAGGGCATAAATATTCTCTGGGACTAAGAGAAAAACATTTTCATTTGTATATTTCCTAATGATTTAAGAAAGATAACAAAAAGAAGGGAAATTATGATTTTCAAAAATCACAATTTCAAATTATGAAATTAGTTTATCTTTACAATTTGTGTTTAAGAAAGGCAGTTCCTACATGAAATACATGAAAGAAAAAATTCTAAAAACTACCCAGAACTTCCATATTTGTCATTTTAATATTTAAAAGGATAAAAAGGATACTTTTACTTGATATGATATCATAGCCTAAAATGCACTATGGTTTTTTTCCAAATTTTCTGAAATGGTCCTTAGGCAAGACTATGCCTGGTTCTATTTAGTCATAACAAGACCATGCTTGCTAATTTCAGTAAAAACCAATAATTGTACTTTTGCCTGCCCTTGGCTTGAGTTCAGAGCTGGTTTCCAGACATGACATTTGCTTTTAGTTGTAGTCAGGAAAAGTGCTTTGAAGGGAAATTCCAGTGCAGAAATCAAGCAGTTCGTAGATGATTTTTCCTTCTCTCTTTGGTGATCCTGTATTACATTTCCTCTCTATCTTTTCTGTTACTAGAAGGTCCTTTTGCATAAGCTAGATTTAAGTTGTCTGATATAGTTGTTCCCCACCCAAATCTCACCTTGAATTATAGTTCCCATAATCTCCACATGTGGGAGAGATGAGGTGGAGATTATTGAATCACAGGGGCAGCTGCCCCCATCCTGTTCTCATGATAGGGAGTTAGTTCTCACAAAAGCTGATGGTTTTATAAGGGGCTTCCCCCTCCACCGGCCACTCATTTTTCTCTCTCCTGCTGCCATGTGAAGAAGGATGTCTTTCCTTCCCCTTTTGCCATGATGGAAGTTTCCTGAGGCCTCCCAAGCCATGCTGAACTGTGAGTCAATTAAACTTCTTTAACGTATAAATTAGCCAGTCTTGGGTACTTCTTCATGGCAGCATGAGAATAGACTAAGACAGTAAGTTGGCATTGAAAGAGTGGGTTACTGCTATAAAGATACATGAAAATATGAAAGTGACTTTGGAACTAGGTAACAGGCAGAGATTCGAACAGTTTGGATGGCTCAGAGGAAGGCAGGAGAATGTGGGAAAGTTTGGAATTTCCTAGAGATTTGTTGGAACTTCCTAGAGCTCAAAAGACAGAAAGATGTGGGAGGATTTGAGTCTTCCTAGAGACTTGTTGAATGGCTTTGACCAAAATGCTGATAGTGATGAGGACAATGAAGTCCAGGCTGGTCCAGGTGGTCACAGACAGAGATGAGGAACTTGTTGGGAACTGGAATAAAGGTCACTTTAGCTACGCAAAGAGACTGGTGACATTTTGCCCCTGCCCTAGAGATTTGTGGAACTTTGAACTTGAAAGAGATGATTTAGGGTATCTGGTGGGAGAAATGTCTAAGCTGCAAAGCATTTAAGAGAAAGCAGAGCACAAAAGTTTGAAAAATGTGCCGTTTGATGATGCAATAGAAAAGAAAATCTCATTTTCTGGGGAGAAATTCAAGCCAGCTGCAGGAATTTGCTTAAGTAACCGGGACTGAGTGTTAATCACCAAGACATTGGGGAAAATGCTCCAGGTCATGTAAAAGACCTTCATGACAGCACCCCCATCATAAGCTCAGAGGCCTAAAAGGGAAAAATGGTTTTGTGGGTTCCTCCTGCTCTATGCAGCCTTGGGACATGGTACCCTGTGTACCAGCTGCTTCAGCTCCAGCAGTGACTATAAAGGGCTAATGTACAACTCAGGCTGTCGCTTCAGTGGGTGCGAGACACAACCCTTGGTGGCTTACATGTGGTGTTGGGCCTGAGGGTGCAGAGAAGTCAAGAACTGAGGTTTGGAAACCTCCGCCTAGATTTCAGAGGATGTATGGAAAAGCCTGGATGTCCAGGCAGAAGTTTGCTGCAGGGGCAGGGCCCTCAGGAAAACAACTGCTAAGACAGTATGGAAGGAAAATGTGGGGTCAGAGCCCCCACACAGAGTTCCCACTGGGATACTGCCTTGTGGAACTGTGAGAAGAGGGCCACTGTCCTCCAGACCCCTGCAGAGTCACAGGGCAGAGCTGCCCAAGGCTGTGGGAGCCCACCTCTTGCATCAGTGTGACCTGAATGTGAGACATGGAGTCAAAACAGATCATTTTGGAACTTTAAGGTTTAATGACTGTTCTACTGGATTTTGGACTTGTATGGGACATGTAACCCCTTTGTTTTGACAAATTTCTCCCATTTGGAATGACTGTATTTACCCAATGCCTGTACCTCTTCTGTATCTAGGAAGTAACTGACTTGCTTTTGATTTTCAGGCTGATAGGTGGAAGGAACTTGTCATGTCTCAGCTAAGACTATGGACTTGAACTTTACAGTTAACACTGAAATTAGTTAAGAATTTGAGGGACTGTTGGAATGAAATGATTGTGTTCTGAATTATAAGGATGTGAGATCTGGAAAGGGCCAGGGGTAGAATGATATGGTTTGGCTGTGTCCCCACCCAAATCCCATCTTGAATTGTAGTCCCCTTACTCTTGTGTCATGGGAAGGACCAGGTGGAGGTAACTGAAATATGGGGGCGGTTTCCTCAATCCTCATCTCATGATAGTTAGTTGTCATAAAGGCCGATGGTTTTATAAGGGGCTTCCCTCTTTGTTGGGTACTCATTCTTCTCTCTACTGCTGCTATGTGAAGAAGGACGTGTTTGTTTCCCCTTCTGTCATAATTGTAAGATTCCTGAGGCCTCCCCAGCCATGCTAAACTGTGAGTCAATTAAATCTCTTTCCATTATAAATTACTCAGCCTTGGCTATGTCTTTATCGGCAGTGTGAGAATGGACTAATACACTGTCTAAAAATTGATTTATATGGCCCTAAATTCACTTGCTAGTCTTTGCTATTTATAAAGTTAAAAAATTATTATTATGTGTAAGGTATTTGTGAAGTCAGCACTGTATGTCTCATGTAAACAAATTATTCATCTGCATTTGAAACACATATGACAGTAACTCTCATACAAATTGGGCTTTGGTTGTTTCATTTTTAAAACAAAAAATTATAAAAATTTCCTAGTGTCTTTAATCACAGTTGTGGTCAAAATGTCAATATGAGTAAATAACATAATAGCTAATGACATCATAGTAAATGTCAGGGGTAGGTGGTAAGGGCCACTGGTAAGGACAAAAGTGGGAAGCAAGTGTCAGAAGATTAGGACTTCCAGCAAAAGTCAAGAGAATGTAACTCCAGCTCCAGAATGAATGAAACAACGGCTGAATTTTTTTTTAAAAATTACAAGGACAAAAAATGTCAATGATCAAATATATAACATGAGTATATGATCACATTATACAGCCTGTAATTTAAATCGCTTGCCATTTTGGATTATTTGTTTACTTGAGAAGTATTTGCTGAACACCTACTATGTGCTAGCCACTGTCACAGTTATCTATATCTCTGGGCCTTTTCACTACACGAAAGCCCAGAATGTGATTCCTTCCATCACATGACATTCCATCCTTGCACCAAGGATAGTGTGCCACATAATTTATGTTCAAGCCAATACAGTTTTGAGAGTAAAAATCAGCACTGTTAGCAATTATTTCAGCCCAACAGATTCGCTAAGATTGGTTCAAGCAAACTGTGGAGTGTTGTCACTCCAATTTTAGCATAAAATATCCATGAAATAAATGAAGAAAACATAAAGTTAGAGAATTTTTGGGGGGGGATTGAGTCTTGCTCTGTCGCCCCAGGCTGGAGTGCAGTGGTGCAATCTCAGCTTACTGTAATCTCCACCTCCAAGTAGCTGGGATTACAGGTGCCTGCCACCAGGCCTGGTTAATTTTTGTATTTTTAGTAGAGACAAGATTTCACTATGTTGGCCAGGATGGTCTTGAACTCCTGACATCAAATGATCTGCCCAACTTGGCTTCCCAAAGTGCTGGGATTACAGGCATGAGCCAGCATGCCCAGACAATTTGTGAATTATTCTTAAAATATTAACTTTATGTATTAATTTTTCCACTAAATAAAAATGCATTTATAAGTTGCACTTTTCTCTCTTTCTATGGTACAGAAATGCATTGATTCTTAATATAAATAAGGATGCCTGGCTCTATATATTAGGCAGCTTGAGTTCTTAGGCTAAGTCTGCCATTTATTTTTTCAAATGAAAGAAATAGTTCTTCTTTGTTTTTGTATTAATTCTAGATACGAAGAGGCCACTGACTGTCATCTATCAACCACCCAAGGGAGTAATTATAATCGACATCTCCAAAAAAGATCATATAAAAATTTTACCATATTTTAGCTATAAAGTTTCCAACAAATCAGAAAAATTGATTCATTAAAAGTATAAAACAAATGAAACTAAGCTGGATATTTACCAAGCTAATAAACAGCAAGCATTTTAAAAATTATAGTTCCATTTTTAACAAATGGTGCTGGAACAACTGGACATCTGCGTGCAAAAAAAAAAAATGCATCTAGACAGAGACCTTCGAATCTTTAGAAAACTTAATTCAAAATGGATCACAGACTTAAATATAAAACACAAAACTGTAAAACAGTTATATATAACACGGAAGAAAAACCTAGTTCATCTAGAATTTGGTGATGACTGTTCAATACAACACAAAGGCATGATTCATGACAGAATAAGCTGGACTTCACCAAAAATTACAAATTTATGCGCTGCAAAAGACACTGTTAAGAGAGTAAAAAGACAAGCCACAGGCTGAGAGAAAACATTGGCAAGAGGCATATCTGATCAAAGACTGTTACCACAAATGTACAAAGAACACTTAACATTCAACAATAAGAAAACAATACCCAAATATTGCTGTTTTCATATTTAATCACTACATATGATACAAACCTTATCTGGCCATAATATTATTTTTGCTTAAACCATTCATTCACATTTTAGAAAAAACAGAAAAAGTACTCTGTTAATCTGTTCTATTTGCCTACATATTTGCTACTTTACCTTCCTACAGATTGAAGTTTTCATCTGGTAATTCACCACTCAGGTTTTTCCTTTAGTATGTCACGTCTTTCATGTCTGCTGACAACATATTCTTCCAGATTTTATCATAAAAATGTCCTAATTTCAGCCTCCTTTTTTGAAGAATGTTTCTAATGGATACAGCATTTGAAACTGACAGTGCTTTGAATATGTCCATGTTTTTGCTCTCCACAGTTTCTGGTAAGAAACACGTGTCATGCATAGTAGTTTATTCTTTTTGTTAAGTGTTGTTTCTCCCTGGTACTTAATTATTCTCAAATTTATTTGGGGCTCAATTTTATAAATTCCACTTCTCTGTTAAATTCTGCATTTTTTTCACTCCTTGAAATCAATTTTTAACACCTTGAACATATTTACATAAGTTGCTTTCAAGTCCTTGCCTGCTAATTCCACAATCTGTCATCTTAGGCTCTGTTTTTCCTGATTGTTTGTGTTTTCTTGATTGTGAGTCCTTTTTTCCTGCTTCTCTATATCTGTAGTAAAGGGCCATTATAGTAAATACTTTAATTTTGGTGGGCTATATGTAATAGCTGTCACATATGTTCGTTTTTTGTCCTTTTTTGTTTAACAGTAGATTAAAAATGTAAACTCATCCCAGTTCATGGGCTGTGTACACAGACAGGGCACAACGATGTGGTCTGAAGCTTTAGGGTACCAACTCCTACCTCTGACAGTTCATTGTGAGAAATCTGGGTCATGATGTCTCCTTTTGAGTTTTGTTCTGCCAGGTTGTTACTTCACTAATGGGTATCCCCAATCCTGTGGAAGTTTGGGTTTAGGCTTTGGTTAGGAGAATCAAGTATTGTCTTTGTTCCACAGTGTGGTCCATACCCACGATATGACTTTGCTGATACTCTATCCTGTGGTATTGACAAGCTCTCTCTACTCCAGATGAGCCAAAATTCTGTTTCCAAATACTGTATGATCCCTACTATCTCAGTAGGATGCTCAACTCTGCTCTCTGTGGCACTCTCAACTGCTCTGCTAGGACCTGTGAAATCCCAACCCAAGTATGAGAAACAGCCCCAGCCACTGACCCATGAGGAGCTTCTGCAGATTCCTGGCACCTCGCACAATTCCCCATCTCCCAGATTCTATCCAATGCTGCTATAAGGCTCTGCTTTGGCTCCACTACCCTGTGCTAGAGTCAGGAAATTGTCCCCAACTGGATAAAGGTGGGAGTTGAAATATTTCCCTTTTCTCAAGGATTATAATCTTTTATCACCTACTATCCAATATCAGTTGCCTAGAGGTACTCCCATGAAGAGTGGATGTGGTGCTAAGAGGCAATTGAGAGGACATGGATAGAATTATTGGGGATACAGACTCAACTGTAGTTTGGAAAGTTTGCTGAGGAGAAACTGGGAAAGAGGTGGCAGGGAGGAGTCATCCTATGGTGAGACAAATCTCAAATAACCAAGCGAAGGATATGGGCCTCGAAAGGAGTCCACATTTGACTGAATCTGTCTGTAAAGCAATGGCGCCCCCCAGAGCACTGTTGTAAACAATAAAGCCACCAGCTGATGGCTGTTGGAACTTAAGAGTAGGGAACTTAAGAGACAGTCAGAGACATGCCAAAATAACTGTCCTTCCAGGGTGACTGTGGGCAAACCAATGCTGTCCCCTTTGAGGATCAACATCAAAGGCTTAATACTGGGAGGCTCATTACTTAAGGGCAAAAGACAATTTTCTTCCCCACTAGATCAGGAATGAGAAGAATGTCTGCTCTTGCCACTTATATTCAGCACAAGCCAGACAATTAATAAATAAAAAGAAAAGGCAAACAGATTGAAAGAGAATTGTACAACTATCTCTATTTGAAGATGACATAATCTTACATGCCTACACAGATGCCTAAGCATTAGATGTATTAAATGAGATCATCAAGGTTTCAAGATACCAGATCAGCGGTGCAAAAATAAACAGGCCTAAGAGACTTGTACAGAGTACTCCACCCAACAACAGCAGAATATATATTCTTTTTGAGTATACATGGAACATTACCCAGGCTAAACCAAATGCTAGGAAATAAAACAAGCCTCATTAGCTTAAAAGGATAAAAATAATATAAAATAGGTTCTCCGACCACAATGAAATCCACAACAAAAGAGAAATCTGGAATCTTCAAAAGGTTATGGAAATTTAAAAACACATTCTTACAGGACTGTGATGGGCTACATTTTGTACCCCAAAGAGATATGTTGAAGTCCTGACAGTTCCTCAGAATGTGACTTTATATAGAAGTAGTGTTCTTGCAAACATAATTAGTTAAGATGAGGAAATACTGGAAAAGTGTGGACCCTTAATATAGTATGACTGGTGTTCTTACAAGAGGAAAGCGATACAAAGAAAGAAGGACACCAGGTGAATACACAGAGACACACAGCGATCTCATCACTGACACATGATGATGGCGGCAGAGACTGGAGTGATATGCTCAGAGACAACAAATGCCAAAAGTTGCCAGTATCTGTTAAAAGCTAGGAGAGAAGCATTGAACTTACTGTCTTTCTGAACTCTCTAGAAGGAACTAACTTTGCTGGTACCTAGATTTCAGACTTCTAGCCTTAAGAATTGTGAGAAAATAAATTTCTGTTGTTTTAAGCCACTTGATTTGTGATATACTTTGTTATAGCAGTCCTAGAATATGAATACAATAATAAATGTATCAAAGAAGAAATTAAAAGGGAAACGTGAAAATCCCTTGAGATGTATGAAAATAAAGATACAATATATCAAAACTCATGGGATGCCATTAAGCAGTATGCAGAGGAACATTTAGAGCTGTAAATGTCTATATTAAGAAAGAAGAAATAATTCAAATCAATAACCTAATCTGCCTTAAGACACTGGAAAAGGAGGAGCAAACTAAAACTAAAGCAAAGAGAAGGAAGCAAATAAAGATTACAAAAAATTAATGAAATTGGGAAGAGAAAAACATAGAGAAAATCAGTGATGCCAAAAGCTGGTTATTTGAAAATATCGACAAAACTGATAAACTTTTAAGCTAGACTGACCAAGAAAAGAGAGAGAGAAAGGGAGAGAAAGAAGATTCAACTTAATTAAGAACAGAAACGAAAAAGGAAACTTTACTACCAATCTTATAGAAATAAAAAGGATCATAACTACAGTGAGCAACTGTATGCCAATAAAGTAGACAATTTAGTTGAAAATGGACACATTTCTAGAAAGACATGAATGACTAAACCTGACATAAGAAGAAATAGTCAATGTGAATAGACCCATAACAAGTAAAAAGACTGAATTAGTAGTCAAAGGGAAAAAACAACCACAAAGAAACATCTATACCCAGATGACTTAAATGGTAAATTCTATCAAACATTTGAAGATTAATTAATAGAAATTCTTTATAAACTCTTCCAAAAAATAGTAAAGGAGGGAATACTTCCCAGCTAATACCATGAGGCCAGTGTTACCCTGACACCAAAATAAGACAAATAACACAAAAAAGAAAAGGGCCAGTATAATGTATGATACAGGCCTATCAAGCAAATCCAGCAATATATAAGACAACTATACATGATTATTACATGATATCTATCAAAGGAATGCAAGGCTGGCTTAATATCTAAATATTAATTAATCTAATGCACCTTACTAATAGAATAACAAAAACTGCTTGATAGTCTCAATAGATGCAGATAAAGCATATGACAAAATTCAATACCCATTCACAATTAAAAAACACTCTACAAACCAGATGTAGAAGGAAACTCCCTCAATCTGATAAAGTTCATCTATAAAGTACCCATATCTAATATCACAGTTAATGGAGAAAGACTAGGTGCTTTCCCCCCTGAAATCTGAAACAAGAAAAGGATGTCTGCTCTTGTCACTGAAATTCAGCATAAGTCAAGCCAATTATTAAATAAAATGAAAGAAATGACAGATTCCAAAGACAATTGTACAGCTATCTCTATTTGAAGATGACATAATCTTCTATGAATATAGAGAAGCCTAAGCAATCCACCAAAAAATTATTAGAAGAAATGAGTTCATTAAGGTGTCAAGATATAAGATCAGTAGTACAAAAATCAACTATTTCTATATACTAACAATGAACAACGTGAAAGTGAAATTAAAAAGTAATTCCATTTACAACATTATCAAAGCAATAAAATCTTTATTAATAAATTTAACAATAGAAGTACAAAATGTGGGCTAGAAAATATCATTGAAAAATATTAAAGAAAAAGTAATTAAATGGAAAAACATCTCATATTCACAGACTTAATATTGTTAAGATGGCAATACTTCCCAAACTGATTTACAGATTCAACATAATCTGCATCAGAATCCTAGGCTAACTTTTCTGTAGAAATTGACAAGCTGATTCTAAAATTCACATGGAATTCCTAGAGAACCAGAATAGTGAAAGCAATATCAGGAAAGAAGAGAGAAAGCAGGGATCATAAACAGAAAAGCACTTACTGTCATTCTACATATTTTTAACTCAAGATAATACAAGTTGACACAGACTGAATGTTTCTTTCCCTAAATATTAATACGTTAAATCCTAGTGCCCAAAGTATTAGTATTTGGAGGTGGGATTTTTGGAAGGTGATTATATAATGAAGGTAGGGCCCTCATAAATGGGATTAGTTCCTACATAAAACAAACCGCAGAGAGCTCCCTCTCTTCTTCCATCAGGTGAGGTGGCAGCTAGAAAACAGCTTTCTGTATACCAGAAAACAGGCCCTCCCTCAAACTGAGACACTCAAACTGCCAGTAGCTTGATTCTGGAATAATCAGACTCCAGAAATGTGAGAAATAACCATTTATAAGCCACACAATCTGTGGTATTTCATTATAATAGCCTGAAGAGACTAAGACACAAATATAATCTATAAATAAAGAACACATTGATTTCTATGCCTGGTGTAGGAAAATCTGATTGGAAAAGGGTAAAGTGGTGGCAGACATTTTTTATACCTTTACTGTGACTCTTGCAGTCGTTGCATTTGCCAGAACTTAAAATTAGTGTAATTATACCTCAGTGAAGTTACTTTAACAATCATCTTTTGTGTCTTGGCCAGAACGAAAATACTGATCAACTACAAAATTTTAATTTAATTGTTATATTCTTTTTACAACAATCCAAAGAAGTCTCTAGGGACAAAATAAAAAATAAGCAAACATCTAAAATATTTAGAAATTAGAAAATTGCTTTAAAATAACCTTTGCATCAACAAGAAAACAAAGGCAGAAATAATCTAAAAACCAAGGAAAAGTACTTCATCAAAACTTGCAAGGTATAGTTCAGTCAACACTCAGATTATAATACATATAATCTGATTATTTCATTACTATTCAAATCAGAGAAACAAGAAAAAACCCCAAAAGTATAATGAAAGCATAAAAATAAAAGTTAAATTTAATGAAAGAACATAATGAATGAAAGAAAAATTTTATAAAAGTTAGTTTTATAAAAAAGGAATAATTAAAAATTCCAGACGAGTTGGAGTATGTAAGAAAGGAAGAAATAAAAATAGAAAACACTGAAAATTAGATAGAAATACAAATGTAATATCAATTAAATTTTAAGTGAAAATAATCTGTGCCTATATTGTTATATGAAGTTTTAAATCCCAAGGCAAAAGATGACTTTTGTAATACAATACTTTGCCCAAGAGATGGAAGAAATTGGCAAAAACAAAACAAAGACCCCAAACTATAAAAGACAAGGAAAGTTTGTTGAAGATTTTCATTTAAAAAGGTGACAGCTGGATACTATGGCTCATGCCTGTAATCCCAGCACTTTGGGAGGGTGAGGTGGGAGGATCATTGAGCTCTGGAGTTCAAGACCAGCACTGTCAACATAGCAAGACTCTGTCTCTAACAGATAATAACAAAAAATGTAGCCAGGGATGATGCTGTTTGCCTATAGTCCCAGCTCCCCAGCCACTTAAGACTGAGGTGGGACAACTGCTTGAGGCTATGAGGTCGAGGCTGCAGTGAGCTGTGGTCATGCCACTATGCTCCAGCCTGGGGGACAGAGCAAAACCCTGTCTCAAAAAAAATTAAATTAAATTAAAATTGAAAATAAAAATGTGATAGTTTCACGAATGAGTATTTTCCAAAATGGTTAAATGAATCTTCCCAAAACGGTTAACATTAGTTATTTAAAGTCTTCCAGATAAGAAAGAAAGATCAATAGTTTATAGCAAATTATAATGAACAAAAAAGACAACCATGTATCAAAATTAATAGATTACATGCAAATATGCTAAAAAAGAAAAATTTTATTTCCTCTGGGTATTAATAAACTAAATCCATGGGAAAGTAGAGTTCAATAAATTAATTAGTTGCACAAAATTAGAAAATTTAAAAATCTATTCATCAAATAGGAAATCGGTAACACCAAGAAATTAGAGAAAAACCTTCTATCAATGAAATATAGATACAGATAAACATTATACATGATAAACAAGATTTATCAAAATATATTAAATACTGCCTTAAAAAGTAAAACTCTAAAATCACATCTATTGAAGTCATGCATATATTAGATGTGCTCGCTTTCTTCACAATAATCTAACATTGTGTTAAAAGTTCTAGCTATGCAGTCAGATAAGAAAGCAAAATATGTACAAATACCAGAAAAGTAGGTTAAATTTTATTTATTTGTAGATGACATTACCATATGCCTTAAAAAGCAAGAGACTAAAAATAAAACTTTTCAGCTGATAAAGGGCCTATAATTAAATGGCTAGATACAAAACAAAGTTTTAAGATTCTGGTAATAATAATAAATTCTAGATAGAACTAAAAACAAATCTTGAAGATGTTGTTCTAGTACCTAAAAACAGGAGTAAATGGGAGAAGATTTAAACTTTGAAAGGCAGGACTATACTGGGTGAGATCCTTATTTATACAGCTTTTCTACAAAGGAAATGTCATAAATACAGCCCAAAAGAAAGTCAGGGCGCGGCTGAGAAGGTAGAGAGTTTGGGGATGTCAGAGCACCCAAAAGTTGAGGAGGGAAATCCTAGAAAGTAAAGAGAACCATAGAAGCGGAAGTCCCCAAATTTGAATTCTTATTTCTTTCAAATCCTTGACAGAGGACACCAAGGCCAAAACAGAAATGTAACCACCCAACTAAAGCTTAAAGGGACATATTCATATATTTAAGATGATTCATGAGAAATGTAACTTGCCACTAGGATAAAAGTTGATTAACTTCAGAGAAACACACTGGCATCCAGAAAGATAACGGAGCATGTTATCCATAATGGAGTATACAAATATAAAAAATTACTAGCCATGTAAAGAAACTGAATATTACATGGTCTAGAGTAAAATCAGTCAACAAGACAAAACTCATAGAAAATCCAGATAGTGAAGATTCAGACAACAATTTCTAAATAACGTACAGATATGTTAAGTAATCTTCAGGAAAATATATATTTAGAAAAAATAGTTGAAGAGATGGGGAATTTCAGGAGAAATGTAGCAGCTATAAAAATGAACCAAAAAGAAATCCCAAAACTTAAAAATCTTGTGTGTGTGTGTGTGTGTGTGTGTGTGTGTGCATCTGTGTGTATTTTTTTAAAATCGCTACATGAGGTTAACAACAGATTGGACAGAATATTAGGAAAAGAACAGTGAGATCAGACAGATAACAAATTACCCAAATCATTACCAGTGAAAAACCACACAGAGCCTTTATAACCTGTAGCACAGTATAAAAAGGTCTAACAGAAGTGTCAGAGTATCGAAAGAAAAGAGACATAATGGGGCAGAAAAAGTATCTGAAAAAACATAATGCTTTAAACGCCGCTGAACTTCACTGAAATCAGCAGCCCACTGACCTAGAAACCTCAGAGGACACCATGAAGAATGAACGTAAAAGTGGTCAGGGTAAAATGACACAGCATACAGGGGAACAACAACGGCTGACTTTTCCTCAGGAAAATAAAAATAAAATAAAAAGTGGAGGCCAGAAGACCATTTACTGACTTCTGTGAAATCTTGAAAAAAAAAAAAATCTATCTACTTAGAATTCTAAGTCCAGTGAAAATATATTTAAATTGTGAAGCCACAATAAAGCCATTCTTAGATTAACAAACAAACAAACAAAAAACCACACACACTTTAAACAATCTGCTTTCAACACACTGAGAGATGTTAAAGGAAATTATTTAGGCTCAAATGAAATTATAGAAGTTGGAAATTTTGATCTATGTGAATAAATTAAAAGCAGAAGAAATGGTATAGATGTGAAAAAATATTTAAAAATTATTTTTCTTAAATTCTATTTTCCTTTTGAGACAGAGTCTTGCTCTGTGGCCCAGACTGCAGTGCAGTGGCAGGACCTCGACTCACTGCTACCTCCACCTCCCAGGTTCAAGCAATTCTCCTGCCTCAGCCTCCCAAGTAGCTAGGATTACAGGAATGCACTACCACACCTGGTTAATTTTTGTATCTTTAGTAGAGGTGAGGTTTCATCATGTTGGCTAGGCTGGTCTTGAACTTCTGACCTCAAGGGATCAGCCCATCTCAGTCTCCCAAAGTGCCAGGATTACAGATGTGAGCTACCACCTGACTCATTTTTCTTAAATTCTTTAATAATTGATTCATTATTCAATTTGAAATATTAGTGACCTATTTGGGGTGTATAATATGTAGCAACAATACCAACATATATAGCAATAGCAGAAAAGACAAAAAGAGGTATAAATTGAATTATTTTTAAGTTTTTTATATTTAATAAAATTGCAATAATATTAATTCAAAGTGGACTAATAAAAATGCACACTGTAAACTCAAGAACAACCATTTGAAAATTTAAAAAGGGTGTAACAATAAAATCAAAAGGAAATGTAGAATGAAACATCACCCCCATACACAAATAGCTCAAAATAGAAAATGGATAATTAAAAAACTTACAAATGCAAATAGATTAAACAGTACATTTAAATGCAGTGATTCCAAATCTCATTTAAATGCAGTGATTCCAAGTCTCAACTATTGCTGTTAAGACACACTTCCAATGCAAAGACACAAAGGATTATAAAAGAATGTGATATATCAATAGTAAATATGAGAAAGCTTGTGTGGCTAGTTTAGACACAAAAAATCTTAAGAAGTATCAGCAGAAGAAAGAACTTATTTCATACTGATGAGAGGGTAAATTATTGAGAAGACATAATAAATCTAAATGTGTAACCAAATAACAGTTTCAAAACGTGAAGCAAAAATGACATACATCTATTTAAAAATTCACAATTTTAAACATATTGGAAACTGCATTTCCAGTTAGAAGTCAGAAAAATTACATTCACAAATAAAGTCTGAAGCAGAATATTCTTTTTCTTTTTAAATATTAATGATGAAGGAAGCAAAGGGTCAGAAGGTCTATAATTTATGTTGAAATGGTACACTCCCTACCTCCAAAAAGAAGCAAAAAATATATATATAATAAATTATTGATAATTCTTGAATCTAGGTATGGCTGTACATTTGATTATTTCTACTTTAATGTAAGTTTGAAATTTTTCTTAAAACATTTTTTTACAAAATGACAATTTCCATGAATTGAAAGTAAAGTTTATTTGAGCAGGTAAGTATGATACATTTCAACATATTGACAGAACCAAAGCTGTATGACTATAGTTGAGGATTAGATAATTAGTAATAAATGATTTAAGGGGTCTAAAAAATTATCCAAGCTTATGAGAAAATGTAATAAATTCAATTCAGGAAAAAACTGATTATTCATTAATGGTATCAATGGTATCGACTCATTCCATCAGAATTAAAGTATATTCATAAAAATATAACTCTAGAAGAATTAATATCCAAATATAAAAATTAAAACTAAAAAAATACATAAAGAACATTTTAATTATGATTTGTTACTATGAGACTTGATTTTTTTAAAAGATAAAAAATTTGTCCTCCTGAAACTAATTTTTTTGTATTCAAAAGAAACTCTGAATAAGTTTTTTGAAACTCACCTAAAGACATATCTTTAATATATAAAATAAAATTTTAATATCCTTAACGAAAATATAGAATGAAAACTGATATATAAAAAAGTAAACAATTCGACAAAAAATAGGCAAAGTTTATGAATAGAAAAATACACAGAAGTCAGAATAATAAGTAATAAACAAACACGAAAAGATCTTCAACATAGTGAGTGGTTAGAGAATGGTATATATGAAGGGGTTTTCACTTTTATGTTAGAAGGAGTGTGAATTTCTACAGACTTTTCTGAGAATTTAATATATGTATAAATTGTTGGCAATATATGTTCCAGGCATACATTGTTTTATTGCATTTTGGTTGACTTTGCTTCACAAATACTGTGTTTTTGTTTTCTTTAGAAATTGAAGTTTTGTGGCAGCCCTTTGTACGGCAAGTATATCGGCGCCATTTTTCCAACAGCAAGTGCTCACTCTGAGTCCCTATGTTACATTTTGGTAATTTTCAAAATATTTCAAACATTCTCATTATTTTATTATATCTGTTATGGTGATCTATGCTCAGTGATCTTTGATGTTACCATTGTAATTATTTGTGGGTGCCATGAATCACGCCTATATATGATGGTAAACTTAATTGACAAATGTTGCGTGTATTCAGACTGCTCCACCAACTGGCTGTTCCCCCTTCTCCCTCCCTGTCTTTGAACATTCCTGTTCCCTAAAAGTACTAATATGGAAATTAGACCAATTAATAACTCTACAATGTCTTCTAACTGTTCAAGTGAAAGAAAGTCACATGTCCCTCACTTTAAATCAAAAGCTAGAAGTGACTAAACTTAGTAAGGCACATCTAAAGCTGAGATGGGCTGAAGGCAAGGACTCTTGGGCTAAACAGTCAGGTTGTGAATGCAAAGAAAAGTTCTTCAAGGGAATTAAAAAAAGGGCTACTCCAGTGAACACATGAGCACGTAAGTGTTCTTGATGATATGAAGAAAGTGTTAGTAATCTGAATAGAAGATAAACCAGCCACAACATTCCCTTAAGCCAAAAGCTAATACAGAGCAAGGCCCTAACTTTCTCCAATTCCGTGAAGGCTGAGAGATGTGAAAATGCTGCAGAAGGAAAGTCTGAAAGTAGCAGAGATTTGTTCGAGAGGTTTAAAGAAAGGTAAAATAGTGTAAGCTGAAGCAGCAAGTGCTGATGTAAACGCTGTTGCAGGTTATTGAGAAGATCTAGCTAAGCTAATGGATGAAGGCGGCTAAACTAAGTAACAGATTTTCAGTATAGACAAAACATCTATTAGAGACATGTAGGACTTGTATATCGAGAGAGGAGAAGTTAATGTCTAGCTCTAAAGCTTCAAAGGATGAGCTCACTCTCCTGTCAGGGGCTAATGCAGCTGGTGACATCAGGGAAAAGCCAATGATCATTTACCATTTTGAAAATTCTAGGGTCCGTAAGAATTATGCTAAATCGATTCTGTCTGTGCTCTATAAATGGAACAACAAAGCCTCAATGACAGCACATTTGTTTAGAGCATGATGTACTGAATATTTTAAGCCTAGCATAGAAACCTCCTGCTCGGAATGAAAGGTTCCATTCAAACTGTTACTGCACACTGACAATGAACCCTCAAGAGCTGTAATGGACATGTACAAGGAGACAACATCCATTCTGTAGCTAATGGGTCAAGGTGTAATTCTGATTTTCAAGTCCTATTATCTAAGAAATATGTCTTATAAGAATGTAGCTGTTTCCCTAATGAATATAGTGATTTCTCTAATGAATGTGGGAAAGGTAAACTGAAACCTTCTGGGAAAGATTCACCATTCAAGATTCCATTGAGAACATTCATGATTCATAGGAGGTAGTCAAAGCTTCAAGACTTCAGTGGAGAAAGATGTGGTAGAAACTAGTGGAGCCTGAAAATGATGACTGATGGAATCATCATGAAACTTGAATGGATGAGGTGCTTCTTACGGATGAGCCAAGAAAGTTTCTGGAGATGAAATCTACTTCTGGTGACGATGCTAGGAACATTGTTGAAATGACAGCAAAGGATTTAGAACATGCCATAAGCTTGCTTATAAAGCAGAGGCAGGGTTTGAGAAGAATGACTCTAGTGTTAAAAGAAGGTCTGCTGCAGGCGAAATGCTATCAAACAGCGCCGTAAGCTGCAGAGATATTTTCTGTGAAAGAAAGAGTCCATTGATGTGATAAACTTCGCTGCTGTCTTATTTTAAGAAATTGCCACATCCAGGCTGGGCATAGTGGCTCTTTACCATAATCCTAGTTACTCAGGAGGCTGAAGTGGGAGGACTGCTTGACGTCAGTTTGAGACCAGCCTGGGCAACACAGCAATACCCTATCTCTAAAATAAGAAATGAAAAAAATTTAGCTAGATGTGGCGGTATGTGCCTGTAGTTCAGCTACTCAGGAGGCTGAGGTGGGAGGATCCCTGGAGCTCAGGAGTTCGAGGCTGCAGCGAGCTATGATCATGCCACTGCACTCCAGCCTTGTTGACAGACTGAATGAGACCCCATCTTTTAAAAAGAAGAAAAGAAATTGCCACATGCATCCCTCCCATCCTATGATTTGCAACCACCACCCTGGTCAGGAGCCATTCATATTGAGACAACACCGTCCACCAGTGAAAAGATCATGATTTGCTGAAGTCTTAGATGATCATTAGCATTTTAAACAATAAAGTATTTTTACATTAAGGTATGCATTTTTTTAGACATAATGTTATTGCATACTTAATAGCCTCTATAGTATAACTTTTATATGCACTGGGAAACCAAAAAGTTTCTGTGACTTCCTTTATTATCAGGTTTCTTTTAGAATATCTCTGAGTTATGCCTGAAAATATTGTATCACACACACACACACCCGTACCTTTGAAAAATCACAGAAAAACGCATAAGATGACATTACATGAAACAGGCAGTTGATACTGGAATGCAGAATAATATATTACTTTTTCTTTATATCTTTACATTATTTGAATTATTAAACATGCATCACCTTCCAATGCATGTTTCAATGCATGTTTGTTTAAATTGCTTTTCAAGTTATCATGTATAAAAAATTATTTAAACATGCATAATTATATAGCATGTACCATACACATATGTACATGAGTACCAAAAGTGATGTTATTTTCAAGTAAGTGCTTAAATTTTCTATTTTATGATAATTATTGTAATCATTCTGCTGAAAAGAATATATTCGAGAAACTAGATACTAGTTACATGATTCTTATTTATAACCCCTCAAAAAAAGAAAGCACATGGGTTTCAGGAAACCAAAGGATATTTCCTGAAGGCTATATTTCCCTGATCTTAGAATTGACATAAAAAAATACCGAACAAGCACCTGTTTCTGTAGGTCTTGGAACAAGGACTACACACAACCTATTGGAGACATAAAGACTATAGACCACACTTCTCACTCGGGCTAAAGGAAAAGAGCGATATGCTAGAACATCCTAGCGGATGTTCCATGGCTTTTCCCTGATACCAACCCTCTGTATGGTCCTGGGAGAGGCCATGTCCTCAGACTGCCATGTGTGAAAATAAGATTTCTTTGTATTGTTTTCTTAAATAACATTCCCCAAATTGTATCAGTTTCAAGCTCTACAAAATCTGATGTCCAGTGTGAAAGTAAGTGCAATCACAAAGAGCTGCTTTTTATCTAAAGGCATCGTTATCATTATACACATAGTATTTATTCTTGAAGAGGTAAACTTTATTAGATATCTATAGCCATTTGTAAAACTAATATTTTGTGTTTGGTGTACCCGAGTGAATAGTGAATTGTTTCTAAGAACTTTAAAACAGTCTGTCCCAAAGAACAAATGTAGGATCAGTCCTTAATGAATCACAGAGGAGATATACTGAACACCTGGACAAAAAGTGTAAATCCAAATTCAGCAAGACTGGCATGGAAGCAGTAAAGAAGTGCTCACTGGCCTAGAGAGAAAGATGTCCTCACTTAAGATGAAGTTGGTCAGACACGCAAACAGGAACAGGAAAGCCACAGCAATAAAAGCTAGTGTTAACACTACAAACTGTCAAGGGGAGACGATGGCAGATTAGCCAATGAACTTAGATGTCATATACAGATGGGTGAACAGGTTCATAATGAACATACCTGACATATTTCTGAATCCACTAGGCAAGACACCCATCCTCAGAAACAAAAGGGCATCAGACTAATTTAGCTTGATTCCATTCGGACATGTAATTTATCTAATCCTCCTTGTTGTAATTCCATGTTCACCAAATAAACTTTTTATTGCTACTTGGCTTCCTAAATGATTCTGACCCCATGGGATGCCAATATTCTGATCCTTGTGACTGCATCATACACTTGCAGATCAATAAAAGGGGAGTCCAGTTTCTACATCAATCGCATTAGCTTGCTTAATAGGATTGGATTCTGAAACAGGAATCCAATTTGATTTGCTCTTGAGTCGCTGAGGCCAATGGCCAGACCCTGAATGGGAATCAATGCAAGAAGGAACCTCTTGGGGAAACATCACACCAGCCTTTCCTTTTCAAGGTGCCAGTCCCTGTGTGACTAGTTTAACTTCCAATCTGTATTTTAATTATCTTCACTAGACATTGTCAGCAACTCTGTCAAACAACAAAATGTCTAAAGCAAATACAAACAAGATGTACATAAAATGAAAAACATGTAAATCTTTTACATTCCTTTTTTCAAACATAAACTTATGCCACATTATATTTCTTAAGTATCAGTTTATTCCAGATAACACTTTCTGAGCTTCTAACATTTTAAAAATTATTTTTACCTATGTGATTGATTATCAAGGTTTAGCGATCCGTTCTGGTACATCTCCTCCAACTCTTTCCTGTTTCCAAAGTATAAAGCAAGGTCTGTGGCAAAGATGGCTTTGCGGATGATCTCAAGCACCTGTTCATATTCACTGGAGCTCAGGGTGGAGAAGATATTGTGCCCTTCCAACTATGGAAAAAATACAAATAAAAACCACCAATAACAAGCACAAGCTCTAATCTTATGACTTTTTCAGTTATTTGAAACAATATAGTCAGTCAATGACATTTGGCACATTAATGAAAGGTTTGGGGGGAAAAAAAACAATAGTTTGAAATGACTAACAAAATAGTATTTTGCCTACAGAAACAATGAAGTTACCACTTAAAGCAACTATTTCAACTACAATCACATCATTTACTACCACAAAAACCCAGTGATTTAAATATACCTAGTTCTTGCATATTTCTAATAAAGAACTTGAAAATGTAAAATATTTAAGTTAAAGACTTTTGCTCTTAAGCTAATTAAAAACTTCAGTAATTTTTATATTATACTGGAACCTTAATGGGCTTAAAAAGCCATTTATATATTTGTCCACTTCAGTTTGTAACATATCAAAGCATGCCTAATGAATAGTAATGTATTTCTCTGTATCCTACAAGAAAATGTCCTACACCTCAATATAATGCAAATTCAAACACATCAAAAACTCTATGGGTAAAAATACCTTTCCATAAAGCATAAATTACTGAAGGTGCAACAAGTCTAGGATCACCACTATTCTCAACGGAGGTGGAAATGGCAGATCATCACCCGAAACAAGACCAGAACACTGGTAATCTGGATTCTATTGGCTCAGAATATTCTTCTGTGTATTAATCTTTTAAAACAATTTCTAATAATTTCTTCCTCTGAAGATTTTAAGGTTTCGATTTGTAATTGAGAAAAAAAAAGCTTTTGTTGAAACTAAAAAGTTTGAGATAATTAAGACGCATTCAATTTGTAGATTCATCAATCACTTGATATTATTTCATTATTAGTCAATATAGTACTACTCTAAGTTGATTTTTAATTAATTTCACTTTTCTTAACATACATTTATTGACTTAAAATACAGTAAAAACAAAATGATTGAAGTATATTTCTTTACAAAATTAGACATCTCACTAAGACACTGTTTCGTCATATTCTTAAATGAAACTGTACATGCACCATTTGTTTTCAATTACTAGAATAGTCATATATTATTTGCTCTTAAAGTCTTAGACGTATTTGAATTATCATATGACAAATGCAACAAATGGACTCAGTTCTAGTTATTTTCCTGGCAATAACAGTAGTAAGGCCTTACAATTGTAGGAAATTCTACAGCTTATAAAGGACTTTCAAACACATGCCTTTACTTTCAAATTATAACACTTATATTATAGTTCAGAGTTCCCACATGGACTGTGCATGAGATGCTAAGAGTTGAGCCGTTTGAGCACAGGTTGGTTAGTGACCGATGGGAACAAGAGGAGGGGAGTCAAGCTTTGGGCTGGTGGCTGAACCCAATTATCATCCAACCTCAACTCTCCTCATTTTTGTTGTAGAAAGTCAGAAGAAGGAAATATTTAGTCTGATTCATGCTGTGGTATCTGCTTTCCTTTGATGTGACCATCACCTCTCCATCAACACTTAATGCCTGTGACCTGTATTTCCCACTTCATGTTTCAGTATGTCTGGCTGGTGCTCATGTACATATCTGCTTTCTGCAGGTCATGTGAAGGGAATCACAGTTGATACATTTTTAAGCTTTGTATTTGCATGCTCTACTCTCTTTATCACCAATAATTACCATCATAACCTGTTAAATTATAGTACATAAAAAGTCAAGTCTGCTGTTGAAATTTTTTTAAAAAATTCTAAAATAAGGACTCCTTAGCCTAGGCTCTATAAATTCTGTTGGGGACAAAAGAGTTATAATGTCACTATAATTCTACATAATACACTGAGTGTATCATCTGTAAGCTCATGTTTTTATCAGACTCCCAAAAGTGTCAACTGACCCAAAACTATGATTCATTTTAAATAATTTATGCTATTTCAGAGTCATTACTTTTCAGTATTAAAGGAAACTAGGTTAAAAAGCTCAGTAGAGGGCTTTTATAATAAAAAGGCATATCTCATTTTCTGTCTCCTTCGATATTTTACAAGAGTAAAGGGAACGAATGAATAAACAAAAAATGTCTCCCTTTTCTTTCAGAGAATCTAGCATTTGCTGCTACCCAAACTAAGGAAAATAAGGCAGGGAGATACAAGCAATGAAGCATAGCAGATAAACAGTATCTTCTTTAAACCTCCAATCTCACATTTGTTAACACATAATAAAACCTTATAATACAATGTAATACTCTTATACACCAATAGATAATTTTATTTTAGTTAAGTAGTTTGAAGTCTATGTTAATTCAAGCTAGCTGATTCCATTTTGGATGCATCAAGCATGGAATAGTAAACTTTTTATACCCAGGAGTGTTTTTAAAACTTAACAGGGATGAACAGCATGTAATTCTCATCTCTGTGAAAGCACACAGGCAGGCTCTGGTTGTAAATGCTGTGGCTGAGGTCTGATGTTAGAGAATGGAAACAATGTGGAAATTGGTGCCAATGCTTAAAGATGACCCAGGGACTCCCTTAAATAGAGGATCGTCAAAATACCTTCCAGCCCTTAATCATGAGGATCCTGAAGGCTCTGAGTATTCTGTCTACTCCTGGGGCATTAGGGAGCCACTGCTTTCTTGCCACAACTGTCTTTCCCATCACAATGTATAACATACAATATGTCTTCCTTTTTTTGGCAGACATTTAATCTGTAGTGTTCCATTTTGTGTAAGAACATTAGTAGTTTGGTAATTACTATATCCAAAGTCCCAAGCAGTATAAGTTTCATTTTTTAAGGAGTTGACAGTTTAGTGGAAGACATCTGGGCATAAAAGCATGTAATTAAAATAGAGTGGAATGCTCTCTATGGCTGAGCCAAATACATTACTATGGAAGAAGTCCTTTATTTACATGGAAGGCTTTTCCTTGGTGAGGACGTGAATTCTGAAAGACGAGTAGAGGTAGGAGGAGCAGCATGTGACGTGGAGCAGCTGAGATCACAGAAATAGTGATATTTGGTAGGAACTATAGAAAGTCCATACAGCGAAGCAAATTGAGTAGGGAAATAGGGAGTAATAACCTCAAATAGTTTTTTAATGGCTTGATTATGGAACTGAAATATTATCTTGAAGGTAATTATGAGCTGTTGACAATTTTAAGTTAGGTGGTAATATGATGAGATTTGTGTTTCAGAGCTATCATTCTAGCAACAATGTAGACTGGAGGCAGGCCAGAACCAAGGCAGGAAGGCTGACTGACAGATCTTCCTCAGACAGTTTAAAACATATTATTATTAATCACAAATAATGCCTCAAAAAGTCCTATGATGCTAGGCTCTATTAAGGAGATTCTTATGGAAAGACCCTGAAGCTCACATTTCTATGCCTGCATGACAAGCAGTCCAGGCCTTGATCTTCAGCAATCCTGCCCCACTGTGTCAAGCACTGCTATAGGAAGCCAGAGGTATGGGCTGAATTGTTTAGGTGCTTTAGGAAAAATAAGTCAATGATGCAACTAAGTGCATCAAGCACTCATGGCGGCAATGCCCTTAAAACACATAGAATATGGATTTTGAAATTTAATTACCTAGTACATAAAACCACCTATTAGGAAGTATTACAGTATGGTAATTAAGAGCACAGATTTTGGAGTCAAATAATTCTAGTTTTTAATGTCATTCTGTATTAGTTATGTGACAAATATATTACTTAGACTCTTTGATGCATATTACTCTCATTTGTAAAATGAAAATAATAATACCTATCTTATGGGGATATAATAAAAATAAGCCGTATTAAAATATGTGCAAAATACTTAAGTTTCTGGTTCACTGTTTGCACCCAATACATGATAAAATGATGACTATTGTAACAATGATGACTAATGATGATGATGAGGAGGAGGATAAAATCTGCCAGTGTAACTTCCACAGTCAGAATTAAGGGAAAGAGAGATGAACAAATATATGCCTAGGAATGAATCTGATAGCCAAATACTTTTCCATTCAGAACATATCTGTAGAAAAGGACAGATTTAAACTAGCCACGATGTCATATATTTCGGATTATTAGCACAGGTAGTGTTGAATAGAAGTACAATAATTTTGCTGTAATTGTAATACATAACAGTAAATTATACGTAGTGCAGACGAATTGGAAGAACTCTCTAGCTGAGTCACAGAAATAGTACTGCTATACAGACTAGTGAGAAGCCATGGGATCCCAAAATGTGGGTATAAATAGATAATTTTCAGAAATATGACCATATTTCAAAAGCAACAGATAATTTAAAATTAGTGGAATTTTTAAAATAGTCTTAATAATGAGAATAATCATTCCTAATTGGTCTATTTTCTAAAATTTTGGCTATTTTCAAAGTCAAAATGGGGTACTCACAGAAGGCAAAAGAAAGAAAAAAGTATAGTTTCAATATTCAAAATAATCATTAATATCTCATGAGTAAACAGAATAAACTGATTTAATATTCCAGCAATAGTGGTTCTATCACAATTACTAATTGTAAGCTAGTCAGTTTTAGGCAAGAAAACAAAGCTAACCTACTTTCTTGGATGTAACTGTTCCCACAAACAGTCTCCTCACTTGAAGGCATTCTGCAATCTCCTCACCTGAAGGCATTAAATTTGCCTTCTGCTCAGCGTCTGGGCTCTCTGCCCAGCCCGACATAGCTACTCACTTTCCTTACATAAAGCTTCAGTTTCAGGTCTCTGAGCACAGGTTCCGCCCACTCTGCCCTTCTCCCCATGCTCAACCTTCACATTTCCCCCTGTGCCCGTATCAACGGCCCCAGAGGTGGGCCTGTATGTCTGCAAGTGAATAAGGGGCAATGACTCTCCTTATCAGCTTCTAATTCAGAAAAGGTGGGAAGCCAAACTCAGAAACAGAAAATTTCAATACAATGTTAAAAAAAAAAACCTAAACGACCACTAAGATGTATGTATGCCTAAGGTGCTCTGTGCTGTGTAAAAGGGGTGCACTGATGCACCCCAGCAAGGTGGGGATGGACGCAAAGAATTTTACTGGATGAGGTCATACCTGAGTGGGTGGCCACAGAAAGGGTGTGGGGGAAGTACATGTGGAGGAAACCCAGCCAGTGGGACAGAGTTAAGATACGATCTGAAACTACAGAAGCAGAGTAGATACTGTGGTCCTGAAACAGACAGGGGCCTCTCATAAAAGACTTGTGTATCAACTGAGAAACCAGGAAATGACTCCTGACGCCCTGGGGAGCCACTAATGGCTTTTAAATAGGAGAAAAACATATCCAGGCATATATTTGGAGGAGTGATTTGAGAGACAAGCACTTGGAGAAACAGCGATGGATAAGGGGGGAAAGGTGCAAAAACAGACAAAATACAATGAAGGCTGAAACTGGGATGTCAAGTAGGGACAGTGCTTGACACTTTGGAGGCTGTAGAGGCCAGAGGGGCAAGATTACCATTTACTAGAGACCCAAGTGAGACTTTCCTCTCTGCTAAATGTCCACCATGATCTACACACTGTGATGGGCCCCAAACACCGTGAACACAATCCTGATGCCCAGCATTTGGACACCATGGGAAGCTCAGGGAAAGATGAGAAGGGAGATTGACCTTCTCTGCAGATGCTCTTATACTCACCCTTACTCCATGACTTAATCTCTTCCCACTGCCCACTCAACAAGGGACTACCTACTGCATTCCTATCACTGTGACCAAGGTCAAGGCAAGCTGTGAGCAAAAACACACTTCCTGCTTTTCTACCATGAGTAACATACGTGTGTGGATCTGTGTATGTATGTGTGTACAGCGGGAGAGAGAGAGAAAGAGCCTGAAGGTTAGATTTTAAAGTAGAGAGAGAGAGCCTGAAGGTTAGCTTTTAAAGTCTATTGTATTATTCTCCTTGCTTGCTGTTGTCACTGTGTTGGCTGGCAGTACTCTTCTGAATGCCCTGCTTATCCAATAGATGCCATTGGCAGCCATACTGAAAGCTGTCCCTCAAGTTGGCAAAACTATGATAAGCAGCTCCATATGCAACACACACCCGTGAGGATGCCTGACAGGGAACTATTTCCAACCATGACATGCAAAATTGCTTATGTTGTATCTGGCTCTGTGGCCAGAGGATGGACAGTGCCCTGCTCACAATCATCTATTTAGCAATGCAGATCAAGAAAGCAATGGGAAAATCTTTGGTGGATAAACAGAAGTATCACAGGTATTTATATCATGAAAGTACACATTGTTCTTATTTTAATGACTGGAAGTTGGAGTTTTTAACTGTTACCCAAGGATATCATCTTAATTAGTCAAGCTTGTAGGTGTCTTCTGATGAAATATAAAATCAGCAGGACTTGGTGGTAATGGGATGGAAGAATGGGAAGGTAAGGCTAAAGAAGGGGAAAAGGATGACTCTAAGGTCATCAGCCTGCATTCCTGGGTCAATGAGGTTGCCATCAAAGAGATAGAAAATACAGAAGGCACCTACGTAAGTATAACACCAAGCACAATTCCATATGGAATACACAGTTCAAGCGCTTGGGCAGAAGTCCGACTGAACACTAGGCGGAATCACACGGGTCTGAGAGTCCTCAGGATACCCTGTCAGTTAGAGCCACAGGTGTGCCAGGTAGTGAGCCAATGAGAACAATGTAAGGGCAGAAGTCAGGGGACTCGGGCATTCCTCACTCTACACTGTGAGTTCCAGAGGACAGGGATTTATGTTTGTTGTTTATCACTACACTCCCAGTGCCTAAAACAGGTGTTGGCAAATAGAAGGTGCTCAATAAATATGTTTGTTGTTAAACTGAATTTTAGGGACCAGTTAGATGAATCTGAAAAAACACTCAGAGAGGTATCATGGGGATAACTGCAAAATCAGCCAAGAGTACAGACATTTTCAGAAAAGGAAGATACTCTTCTGACTATTCCTGCCCAGGTAGATGGGGCTGTCTGTTTATTATCCCAATATTATTATTTCTCCCTGGGCATAGCCCAAATGGAAAGGTTTTTGTCAACCAAATATATACATTTGTTTTTTCAAACTGGTGGTGCTTTTTATCTGAATTTGCAGCAATCCCTTGTTCTTATTCTCAGCTCCTGTTTTTGCAGTGTGCCTAGTACCTTATCTTCTCTAAGCAGGAGAACGAATTTGCTGTTACTACTTCACCAATGACTGAAATTCCAGCCCTAACATCTGAGCCTGTTCTCCCACACCTTTTTAAATGCCAACAGCTTACCTGTCTCAACTTCACTTATTGCCATGAGTTCTTGTTACTAGTTCTGATCATTTTTAGGAACACTGCATTACATAATCTGCAATCTCCACCCTGCTGAGCGTTTGCCAAAATGGAGGCAAATCACCCTAAACATCCATTTTTGATGGCAGCAACTGGGCCAAGTCTTCCTAGGGCTTAGGTGGACCTGGAGCTTCCACATTCCCACCTGCCTTCATGTGACTGCCATATTACAAGGTTTATTTTTGATTCTACTCAGTAGCAATAAAGTTTGCAATTCTGACCTACCTCAACACTAATCCTATTATACTTAAAATAGGCTTTCTAAAGAAACTCTATGTTGGCTATTAAAATTCAGTTGTGATTAAACTGCTAGCAATGTTGGACTGTCAAATGCACAAATTCATTTAGAACATGGGATGCTAATTCAGTGACTCCTGATTATTTCTACGTGAAGTCATCCTGATGTTGTTTCTGACCTTCTTCTTATGCAAATAGTCTCAAATGATGAGTGAGGTCAAAGTAGATATAAGCTGTCATGAAGTTTTAGAATGTTCATCTATTTACAAAAACCATGTTTTACACGTATGTATAAACATGTATACATACATAGACACACACACATTTTATCTTGTTTAAATTTCTATGTATGCTTGTTTTATGCATGTATGTATCTATCTATCCAAACATATGTCATTTAAAAGAGCTGGTATGAAGCAAATGACAGGAATGGTGACTACATGTGGCTTTCAGGACTGAGCTGGCCCATGAGCAAGCTCAACATCTGCTACCTACTGGGGATGGCTTGAAAATGACTAAACTAGCTCCGTATCTAAAACACTGTTCACTTTTACCCAGCAGGTAACTAGAAGAGCACGCACAATAGAGTAAGGTGATCATTTACCTGCATAGGCCTGAGGAAATGAGACCTGGACAGGTAAGTTTCTGAGTTTTAAAAAGGACTGAGCGTGCAGCACTGCCAATCACGTGGACAGTTAAATGAGGAGGCACTAATAGAAGCCTTTGGAAAACTGAGGGGAGAAAAAAAATCCTGGCGTTTAGAGGAGGCCCAGCCTGTTCAACAGAAAAACTGCACCAAGTGGCAAAGTCTTTCTGCTTTGCAATTTGCCTGTGGCCAATTACTGGTAGATTCACTGCTGGCATTTTGCTGTGACATCCTGAAAACTCAAAACCCTTTCCCTTAGACACATCATCAGAAGATGTAACAACAATTTCTCTTCCTAACTAGAGATGCTGACAGTGAAAGGAACACACAGGGTCCACTCTCTTAAGCCGCACACAGATTATATTTTCAAAAATTGTTTGTGAGAGGAATCAAATCATTAGGATGTAACAGCTACCTTTTAAAGGTGAGTTTGAGAAAAACCATTTAAGAAAGAAGGAGCATATATATCATATTTAAGTGATATCTGGGATTGTCTATACCAATTACCAAGAACATCTTAAAAGCAAGAAAGTAATAAAACAGACAATGTAAAAAAATATATATATAAGATGGCTACATACAGGGCACTTAAAACCTTAAATTTATCTAATTTTAAAGATTTACTGTTTAATATGTTCTGGTTCAAGAATAAGTTAATCTATAAAATTAATTGATTTAAACTATGTAAAATAAGTATTGCTTTAGGATTACATGTACTTATTGATGTAGTATTTTAAAAACAAATGTGATTGCAAAATACATATATTCAAAATCTTTGTAAAGAATTCTTCATGCAAAAAACACTATTATTTAATTATGACTATAAATATAAGGTCCTACAATAAAATGTAGCTGTTGGTTTTGAGGAAGCCATACCGATCTTCCTTTTCCACCTATGAAGTATCACTATCTCTTAGGCAGCCCTTCAGACAAAGCGGGAGATGGTGCGAGGGAACTCACCTGGAGGATGGACACCGTCTGGGAGAAGTGGTGCTGCTCCATGGTGGAGGTGGAGTAGAGAGCTGCCAGAGGGTGGTCGAACTTCTGCAGGTAGCTGTTACTAAAGCCCCTGTGGTCCAGGTCATGACACAGACACGCAATCAGCAGTCCTTTGCGCTTTAAAAGATAATATGATGCAAAGATATTCAAAACACAGAAACAAACAAGAGCATACTTACAGCTCACATTCATGTCACATTACTTTCTGGCATTAATACAGCAAACACCCTTAGGGATATTTGAAATTCCAGATAATCTAACTTATTTGTAGCCCCTTTCTTTGTTTCTCTGCTTATGAATCTGACAGTCAAATTATTTTTTAGTTTCTCTCTTAACTCTAGGAAAAGGTGCAGGAGGTGTCAAATGAAAGGTGGTATAAAACAAATGTTCCAAAGAATTACAGATAAAGCAAAACTGCACAAAGAAAGAAAAGCCAGTTTCCGCAAAATCTATTCGGTATTAAATTCTAACAATGCTATTGCTATTATAAACAATAAATATAGTAACAGGTAAATCATATATCACATGTAAAAAAGGCAAACATATAAGAAAAAGGCAGAGCAGGCTAAAGGGAATTAGAGGGAGTCAGGTTGGTTATGAAATAAAGTGGGCAGGCAGGCCTCATGAAAAGGCCAGGTGTGAGCAAAGACCTGAGAGAGAGGAAGGAGAGGTGGGCGGAGTGTGGGAGAGGACCAAACCGGGCACGGGAGCAATGAGAACACACACTTGAAGACGAGTGTGCCCTGAGACTTGGAGGATTGGGAAGGCGGCCAGCGGGGCATGGTGGGAGAAGGCAGTGATCACGTAGGCCGTATATTCTCAGTGATCGGGGGAACTATTGGTACAGGGTTTTAGCAGAGCAGTGTTATCATCTTGCTTATATGTTTAGAAGATTATCCTGGCAACTATGTTGAAAACAGACTCCGGGGGATGAGAGATCAGTGAAGAGGTTTCTAAAGTAATTGAGACAAAATGTAATAGAACTTTAGACCAGGATAATAACAATGAAAACTTCTAAGGGGTGATTAAAGTCTGGATGCAATTTGCAGGCAGAACCAACAAGATTTTTTGACTGTCAGGGTGTGAAAAGGAAGGAGGTGAGGAGGAGTCAAATATGACCTCAAATTTTTTGGCCTTAGAAGCTGTCATGATTACTATCAACTGATACGGGAGAACTGTAGGTGGAACGGGTTTGAGGAGAGAGGTCAGGAGTTCATATTTAGACTGGGTGAGAAGTCTACTCAATAGGCAAGTGGAGATTTGACAAGTGGAGATTTTGATTTATCAGGTAGAAGCTATTGAAACCTCAAGGTCTGGAGATAGCCCTTGGCTGGAGAAATGAAACTGTCAGTGTTCATGTGGCATTTAAGGCCACGTGATTGGCTGAGCTCACCAAGGTCATAGTTTGAGGATGGAAAAGGGTCAAGGTCTAAGCTCTCAAGTATTCCACCTTTAAGTCTGAGGAAAGAGAAGGTATAAGAAACAACAACAACAAAAAACCCAAGGGAGGAACAGCCAGTGCATCTGCAGAAAAAACAGAAGCCGAGTGTCCCGGGACTCAAGTGAAGTCACTGAGTGCTGACCCTTTGATCCCACAAGGTGCAGGTCACTGGTGACCTGGAGCAGGGCATTTTCTGGGGTGTTAAGGTCAGAAGCTTGCTCTGAGTCATTTTCAGAAAGAATGTGAGGAGAGGATTTTGAAAGAGCCAGTAGGTTAACACTTACATGGGGTTTACTGCAAAGAAGAGCTACGAAACAGGGAGGGAGCTGAGCAGAGCAGCAGGTCAGAGCATATTCTAAGACGGAAGTCAAAAAGGCACGCTTACATGCAGATGGCAATGATCCAGAAAAGAGGGGTGAGAGCATGATAATGGAGGAAAAGAGAAGAGTGGGAAGCATTGCTAGGCAGTGTTCTCAAAGAGGTGGAGGTGACAGAGATGGTAAAGAGAAGGGTCAGCTCTGGAGAGGAGTGTGATGATTTAAGGGAGGTGTGCAAGGCAGAGCCTGCTGAGGGCAGACACTGACAGATGGGGGTGCTGCTACGGGAGTCAGCAGAGGTTCTCACAGGTGCATTTTTAGCGATATGCCTGCTTCTTCTCTATCCTGATAATGCAGAACTGGTTTTTCCCGTAACATAATTGGAAGGGAAATCTCACGAGTAACCCCTAACCCCATGAAACATCATGTTAGCAATCACAGTTGCCTGGCATTCTTAACATAACTGAATCACTTATGTTGTTAGTATCATTTTGTTTTGGGGTGGTTTCCATCTTTATGCTGTTGTGTTATCACCATGTACCTGCTAAGAAATCTCAAGGTTTTATAATCTTGCACAATACGTAAAAGTTATGATCTTTCCAGTTTTTAAACACATTTTTAAAATTGATATGACTTTCCGTAGTTTTATTAAAGGTGTGCTAGAATCATACATCTTAAAATAATGTATAAAGAATTACCCTTGTTATGCATTTCCTTTTAAAAAGATCGAATGATAACTTCTAATGGTTCTGTTAGAGATTAAAATTCCTCTTTATAAAATATGTTTTAAATATTTGCATATGTTACTTGGGGATTGTTTTTCAGCCAAAATGATCTGAGGTTTTGGGAAAATGTAATGATATAATTCCAGAAATGACGCAGGAACTTAAATGAGAGTCAACATGTGTCAACAGTTTTTCTCACTTATCTTTAAATTTTCAATTTTTGAATATGAATTCCAATGCTATTTGAAAGTATAATTTCTATAGTTCTTAAACTATAGAAGGGTATGGCAAAATGGCAAAATGAGACAATGAAATTGATTACTTAAAAGGAACAGAATGCAGAAAATACTGAAAGTCTCAATACACAGGTTTCAACAGAAAAGGATATTGTTTAGACAAACATGAAAAAAGAAGAGATTTCATCTGGATCTTTTGGGGGGAGGTTATAAATAATAAATTACTGATTAGGCTAAACTCCACTTGAACTAAAGATTTAAAAAAAAAAACAAATAGAGGATAATTTTTTATTCTTTCTTTAAAATGCTACGTTTTATTTGTTTTTTGTTTTTCCTAGAATGCATCTTTCGAGTTTTCCACTCAGACCGTGAATTTGGTCCAGTAGGATGGAAAAAGGATAGGATGGACCTTCACAAGTACTGGATTCTAGTTTAAATGTGAATCTGAGAAAAGCACAATTTATTTATCACAAAGATGACAGCTCCTTTCTCTGCCCAGTCATATGTCATCTAAAAGATGATACCAGTTTTACAAAAGATAGAAGGGAGGACTCAATCTAAGGTGTGAGTAGACACTAACAGGCCCCACGTGGTCAGAAGGAGGAATATCCTTCAAGGTCAGGATAGTCCAGATGTGGAATCAGCAACCTTTGTGGCCAGCAGTCACTAAACACTTAGCCTGGCTTTCAAGTAAGGGAATTTGACTGTGGTTGGTGAATGGAAGTGGCAGTCTCCAATTCTAACTCTGAGATTCTGAAAGCTTTGGATATGTCACTAACTCTGGGTATTTAAAGTCAGGTAAATTAATTAAACATTTCAGACCCTTTGCTTCCTCATGCTGGAGGAGATCAAAACCACTTATGTCTTCACTGTATTTAATACTCTAAGTTCTGAAATTGGCAGGATATGTCTACATTATCCAGGGCATATAAGCAATGAATAAAATTCACTGTTTATATCCCTTCAGAACATTTAAGCTTTAATAGAGAAGAGAGACCACAAAATTAGTGTTTCCTTGGGGGATATTTTGGTGAAGTTAAAATTTCTTTTATCTACATTTCTTATACAAAATAAGATGCTAAATGTTTGGGTATAGGAATCTAAAAATGGGCTGCTATTGATTTATTGAAACAAAATTTTTCTTAGAATAACAGGTCACAAATCCATGTCAACAGTGTGCTCCTGATAGGCAGTATTCAATCCACTGAGGTTACGAGGAACAGTGGTAAAGAGTGCACACCCACCTCAAGATCTGTGAAAAGTGTGTGGTTGTTCTGAAGTATGGCGTACATGCAGTGCGCCACAGTGACTGCATGCTTCCAGTTGTGATAGGGAACTCGCCGGTAGTTCTTCTTCACAGACATAATAAAACGACACAACTTTTCAAGCTCAAAGCTGCATGGAAAAGAAATTGTTATGACTGAAACCAGTAGCAAATCACTATGTTGTAGGAGAACCCTCTAGTTTAGGTACACATATGTCTGTACCCTTATACTGGTGCAGCTCTAAAGATTTCCACGCTGACTGAGTCCATGAGCACTGAAATCTCAATCACCATTTCCTTTCCATTTCTCCAGCAAAAAAGGAGAGAGTAAAGATTCTTTGATAGTATCTGTTCTGATATAGTAACTGTCCCGCCAGTGAGAAAATACCAGCAATAGCACACAGTCACCCATCGCCGGCCCTCATGATCTTCCTTAGTTTTATCTTCATTTCCGACACCCCACAGTGCTCAAAAGACAACACAGCACCATCTTACTAAAGGGTATTTTGAGCTAATATTTTCCAAAAGGGATACTCAGACTTATAAACTGGAAATATCATGAGACTTTTCTAGAGTGACTATACTTTCAAAGTAATTCCAAAGTATTAAGTATTATTATACACTCAAATTAAGTATCAAATGACCATATCCAAATACTGACACAGTATATAACATAATATGATGTATATTTTTACATATATGTTATACTTTATGTTTACATATTTTTATATTATGTACTTAAGACCCTACAAACCCTCAAAATAGATTTGAGACAGCTTAAATCAAAAGTATATATAAAACAGGGATTTCTAAAATATCAAGGAAGTCGAGAATTCATAAAAACTTAACATATAACCTGTGTTTTCCTCTACTGAAAATTTTCAAATGTCTTTGAAGTATAAGGCATGGCATTTTAAGAATTCCAACTGGTCAAACTCTCAGCTGCATTCTGAGAATTAACTGGAGTTAGGTATCCTACGTGCATCCTTTTGAAACACTCATTTATGAAAAGTCACAGCTAGAAAAGGCACAGGCTTCAAGAAGAATGCCAATTTAGTTCTAGAGAAACTAAGAGGCTCTATAAGACATTTAATTCCTAAATGAGTAAAAAAGAGCAAAAGAAAACTATTCTTGCATTTTAACATTGTGTGTTTACACTGTAAAGGATCAGTTATAAAGTCAGGAAAGGCCTCTATGATAGGCCAAGGTGAGTGGGGAAAGATTTGCAATAAAATGGTGCCGTAATTAAATGACTGACAAAGTACCACACTTTGAATAAGGAGACATGTTACTTTTTGATCTATCCTAATAGATATATGACGTTAAGTTGAAAGTTGATGCTAAATTTACACACGGTATTCTAAACATGGTTTTTAAAAGTATATAATTCTGGTTAGTAGTAACCCCTGTCTCTTTCAGTTACATAGGCAAAGCAATTCCAGCCTCTGTTTTTATGAAAGCTTTTTAGATTTTCTAACCAGGCTACAGCCACGTTGCGAGATAACCCAGTAGCCCCTACAGAGAATCTGAAAAGACTGTGTATTTGTACAATAATCTCAGCCCTTTTTATTTGAATATTTAGAAAAAAAAAGTAATGCATATATGTAATATTTTTAAATGATTATAAACAAAGATGGTGGTGGTGAGGCATCTACATAGAAGGAAGAAGAGGTTATGTCACCCAAAATTTCAAAAAGTAAATTTTAAAGGCATTCATACCAGGATGTCCCACAGGACCGATGAACCATATAGACAAAAATTCCAGGCCACATGTTTTCGAAAGGACCAATGTCAAAGTGGAATCTGAAATTTTAAAAGGGCAGTTTATCACTAAATGTAATTAGAATAAACATAATAACTAAAGAAAATAATTTAACTTTTTGTCCCAAGGAGCTTAAGAGACACCAAGAGCTCAGCCATCCCTTTTCCTGCCTTCTCAGCCACATCTCTCTGGTACTGAAGATTTCCAGGAAGAAATTCCACATATTCCCTTAGAAATCTAGTCCAATATTTGAGGTATTGATTCATTTTCTATTAATCTGTTTAAAAATGATGCTTCATTTGTTATCAGAAAAATTAAAAGTACTAAAAGGTATATTACAAATATTAGATACACATACAATCATAGAAGAGGGGGAAAGCCTCTTGGAGTTGTAATTGTTCTATCTCCCATTTTAACTGATAATAATTTCACTAATATAAACACCAAAGTTACAACCTATTTTTCATTTGCGAATTTAGTTACCAACATTAGACTTGAATAAACAGTATGGCATAATATATACTATAATTTTAATTGTAAGGCAAATATTAGACCTAAGTCACTTGTGAAGGTTGCCTATGTAAATAGTGTCCGCTTACACTTACAGTGAACATAAAGTTATCACAGGCCCCACCCTCTACTAACTTAAATATATTAACATAGGATTAAAAAATAAAGTATGAAAGTCAAATTATGACAACATTCTTAAATTTAATTTGGAAATTTAAATTTATATGGAAATGAGGACTTTCTGGTATCTTATGTTAAATGCCATTTTGAATGTGAAATATTACATGGTATAAAGTATGCAAGAGACTAATGAGAAATGCTAACGTTTAGGTTAACTCATTTCAAAACTGAGTTCCGATTTTCTTTTTTAAGATGATGAGATCTGGCCTTTATTTCCAAATCCTATCACAATATCAAATCACTTCAGAGGGAGGAAATGGCAACACATGGAACCCCACATGTAATATGTGTATCATAACGGTGACTCTAATTCTATAACCTGTTTCACTTTAAGTTCAATTCGATTAAAAATGGTTCCTGAAGAAACTGACAAAACAGCAGACTTACAATTCAATTTCCTTGCAGAGACGCACGGGAAGGGTGAACCGCATGAGGTCTTGCCACTCTTCTGCAGTACAAATGCTATGGTAGGACAGCTTTTCCATCGTTACCCGGTAAATGCACTCTGAGTGACGAATTCTATGATACATCTAGAAAGCAAATCCCAAAAAATCTCCCAAATTAAAAGAATGTTTAAATTGTTTTGTCACTGAAGTTCAGAATTAGGTTTTAAAGAATCAGAAATAAAATTAAAACCAAGGTGGAATTATTTTTTTATTATCCATATTTCCTTATACACTGGGATATGCATACATGACTCTGCAGATTCAAAGTAAATAGCTTTTAAAAATGATATCAGTGTTTTAAAAGTTTTTATCAGACATTATCTCTGGTTAAAGAGATTACTTGGCATTTGTCTTCTTTAAAATGCTCTGTATTTCTAAATTTTTAAATAATGAAAATTAAGCACATTCATTTTATAATCAGAAAATGATATTAGTGCTTTTAAAGATCAATATAAGATCTAAGGTACTTCTCAGTCTGTTAAAAAATTTTTTTTACTACATTTCACCTGCACATAAATTCAACTTCCTTGGGAAAGTTTTATCATTATTTCCTTCTCTGGTTTTTAGTCTTGACTGTATATTTTTACTATTTGGGAAGTTATTGGTATTACAGCAATAAAGTCAAATGAGTAACACAAGTTTGCATTCGTCACAGACAGTGCCCACAAAGTATATAAATTGGTAATTACATTAATCAAAATGGATAGGTATATTTCACCATCCTAGTAAGTTGAAATCTTGTGTATCTATATCTGTGTGCAAATGTTTTACAAATAATTATAAACTAACATGTGAGATAAAATAAAAACATGCAGTGGAGCCAAAGGAATGGGTCAGTATTTATGCCTGTGAATTATTTAATAGGTGGGATTAATTAGCAACTGTCTAAAGTAAATTAATACTGAAACCACAGTGGTAAGCTAGAGTAGCTTTCTCAACATTTTGCACTTTTAAAAGAACATTTTCTACAGGATAGCTCACCTTCTATAGGTAGGACTATCCAGTCCACATAAAAATATGAATGAAAGCCAGGCGCAGGGGCTCACACCTATAATCCCAGCACTTTGGGAAGCCAAGGTGGGTGGGTTATCTAAGGTCAGGAGCTCAAGACCAGCCTGGTCAACATGGCAAAAACCTCTCTCTACTAAAAATACAAAAATCAGCAGGGTGTGGTGGTGCATGCCTGTAATCTCAGCTACTTGGATGGCTGAGACAGGAGAATTGCTTGAACCTGGAAGGTGGAAGTTGCAGTGAGCTGAGACTGCACCATTGCACTCCAGCCTGGTGACAACAGTGGGAAAAAAAAAAAGAATGGCACTAAATAGGTTAAGAGTGAAGATATTTTCGTTATTTCATCATTTTTAAATATTTAGCTTCATTCTTGGTGATCTCAGAGTCCTCTCATGTTTGATCATGAAAATCTTATCAGTAAACAAATTGTGGAAATGCAAACCCAATGAATGAATATACAGTTAGTAATTATATGCACACAAACAGTATTAATGTATTATTTATATTATAAATAGAAATTAAAAACATTAAAATTAAGTGGGTATATTTTAAAATATTTTACTTACCAAATAAGTCTTCGTTCTTATTAAAAAATTACATATTTCTAAATTAAAGTACTATAATTAAATGTTATTAATAATCAACTGCTTTAATACTTTTGGAAATAGTGTTTTAAGGGATGGTTCAGTTTATTTCACGATTTAGATTTTCACTTCTACTATTTGAGAAAAGTATTCCTTAAGAAATATGTTGATTCAAATGGAATAAAGGTTGTATTGGCTGTGGCTAACGCCTGTAATCCCAGTGCTTTGGGAAGCAGAGGCAGGTGGCAAGCCCAGCCTGGCCAACATAGTTAAACCCTGTCTCTTCTAAAAGCACAAAAAAATTAGCCAGGCCTGGTGGCACTTGTAATACTAGCTACTCAGGAGGCTGAGGCACGAGAATCATTTGAACTGGGGAGGCAGGAGGTGAAAGTTGCAATGAGCCGAGACTGCACCACTACACGTCAGCCTCGGTGACAGGGAGACAGAGTGAGACTCTCTCTCAAAAAAAAAAAAAAAAAAGTTGTGTTGGCTGTTCTTAAAAATTACACCTATATTTTTGTTTCCTAATGACTAATATGCTTGGTTGAAATTCAAATATATTTACATTTTTCTTGATGTCAATCAGTTGACCCTGCAAACTAATCAGCCGCATTTTTATATATTATCTAAACGGTTTCAAAATCAATGAAAACTATTTGTGGAGAAGATCTGTATCAGTTAAAACCTGCTTCATACAACAAAATCATTAAAAATTCTATTTTAAAGGTAGAAGGAAAGGGGGAATAAAGAACAGATTAAATACATAGAAAAACAAATAGCAAGATGGTGGATTTACACCTAAACATAAATGTGAATGGTCTAAACATTATGATTAGAAGTCAAGGACTGTCAGACTGAATGAAAAGTATGGGTCCACTATATATTGCTTATAAGATTTCTACTTGAACTACAAAGACATAGGGAAAAATTTAAATGATGGAAAAGCTATACTATTTAATACTAGTCAAAAAAAAGTTACAATGGCTTTATTAGTAATAACAGGCAAGGTAGATTTCAGAACAAAGACTATTATCAGGAACAAAGAAAATCACTTCGAGTAATGAAAGTGTGAGGTCATTACAAGGATATAACAACCCTAAGTGCTATGCACCTAATAAGATAGTTTTGGTATACAAGAAGCAAACAGTGATAGAACTGCAAGTAAAAGAGACAGATAGATAAACCCACAATTATAGTTAGAGATTTCATACCACCCTTTGAACTGAACTTCTCAAATATCAACCCAATCAAAACCCTAGAAGGCTTTTCTATAGGAAATTAAAAGCTGATTCTATAATTCATATGGGAATTCAAAGGACCTAGAATAGCCAAAACAACTCTGAAAACAAAGAATGAAGGTGAAGAAATTATATTGCCTAAGTCAAATACTTATTAGAAAGTTACAGTAACTAAAACAGTGTGGTAGCGGCATCAAGGGACACAAACAGATCAGCGGAACTAAATACAGAAATAGGACCACACACACGGTTAGTTGATTTTCAGCAAGGTTGCAAAGGTGAGACCATAAAGAAAGGATAGTCTATTCAGCAAGTGGTTATTTATTTATCTTTTGGCCAATGGATAAAATAATCCTCCCTCCTAATAAAGTTGAGAAAGAGCATAGATAGACTTAGAAGTGTAGGCTGGACACTGCTGTCACCTTTTCCTTGCTGCACAAGGCCCACTCTGTCAGAGAAGACTCTGCTTCCTGGACAAGACATAACCTTCTCATGCAGGAACTTTCTGAAAGCTCCATCCATGTGTTAATAATCAATAAAAAATAATTTCTTTAATAACATTTACCCAAAAACATCAAGATCCAAGTTTTCACATTTTCCTCATACAACTTAATGGAATGTCACTTGCTTTCCACTTTAGAGATGATCGCGTAGATTCTGGTAGGAAAGTGAACCATATACAGGATTTACTCAGCATTTACTGTAATTTGTATTACCTGTAATTCAGTGAAATTCTACGGTAAAGCTGCTAATAAGAGTAACTATACGAGACAGTAAAGTAACTGCTACTATAGCCATGAATCCTATTGAGCACTTGTGCCAGGCTAAGTGCTTTGCATGCATCATTTCATGTAAATCTCACAAAACTCCTACTCCTTTTATTGTCATTTTATGTTTATGATCTAAAATTGGAATTTTATTTATAATTTTTAATGTCAATATATTATAAATATATAAAAATTAAATTTAAATTTTTATTCATTTATTTTTTATTATTTTTGTAATCAGTATAGGTAAATAACACTAATCACAAGATAAAATTATTTAAAATCACAGCAAAAAATAATTAGTTTTGGAAAATTCATAGATATTTACTTTCCAATTGCTAAATGACTTTTTATATGAATAGCAGAAAATAGTATAATCTAGGATGATTAGCAAATGATTTTACCATATTCATCCTATTACAAGTTACTGATGAAGGTAGAAAAATATGTCGTCTTTCGAAGCACATTTTGCATACATTATTAGCCTCTAACGCTGCAAATCTTAGAGTCGCTATCCAAGTAAAACAGAATTCTAGCAGAAAGAACTGCTATTTGTCTAAAACTGAAATTTACTTTGCTGGCCTATTAGCTGTAGGCACGAGGATACTGAAAAGGTATATGCGCTCAAAAGACAAAAGGATGAAGACAACATGGAAAACGGACTGTCAGCACATGTCTACCATTTGTTAAAAATACATCCGTTCACATTTTATAAAATAGCATCTCTACTCAACTGGCATACAAAAATATTTAATTAATGATTATTCAGAATGTTTTTCTTGGGGCCTATTTACACAGTAACCCTCATTACACTTAGAAATGACTGTGTCTACGAGACACTCTAATGTTTGTAGTTAACATTCATAGTAAACCTAGAGTCACTTTACGGTCAGGCAACTCTTAGAAATCTAAACTCTGGAATCATTTATTTGTGTCGAATCGCTTGTCCACCATTTACTAATTGTATACATTTAGGTAAATTACTTAATTCACCATTCCCCAGGATCTCATCTGTAGACTAAGGATACTACAGTACTTAGCCATGAAAGAATGTAAGGTTTAATGGGGTAACGGGTAAAGGCTAAGAACAAACACTGGCTGGTCACTGTGAAGCTCTCAATGCTAACAGCAATCTTATCTTAAGATGGATATCAGCACTGTGTTGCCATGCCATTTGACTCTTTTGTTTGATTTTGGCGAGAGTCAAGAACAGAGTCTACTTTTCTGCTGTGGCACTGGCACACTGAACTGGCTTGCAAGAGCCAATTATGCACATTTCTTCCCAACTCTGCATTCATTATGGCTTGTGAGTAGCTTCAAATTGTCAACATTGGGTGAATGTACACCAGAGAGGCCGGGAAACACACAAATCAGGATTGTTCTGTTTTCAGAGAGGTTGCTGTAAAACACTTATCGGCACACCACCTGGCACAGGTATTCTTTAAGATACAAGCAGTTTAACTTTGGGAACGTTTGAGATATAACGATTGTTCTACTGCTAGAAATTATACACTCTTTTCTCCTATTTAATTTACATTTAAAACCAAATTGATAAAATATGTATTAAACTACATATTTTCTATATGTTTGTCAATAGAATTAAATGATATCATTAGTCAAATTAAATTGATTCTCTAAGCAAGTCCTAAAATCAAACACATACTCCACATACATATGGGCAACACTGAATAAGATGCCTGTAACCACCATTCTACTCCACATTGCCATGAGATCCACTTTTTTAGTTTCCTCAAGTGAGTCAGGCATGTGATATTTGCCTTTTTGTGTCTGGATAATTTTATTTAGCTTAATGACCTTAAGTTTCATCTTTGTTGCTGGAAGTTACAAGATTTCATTTCTTTTTATGGCTGAATAATGTTCCATTGTGTATAATGTTGTATAAAAGGAATCAATTCTAGTATTTGATAGTGCACTAGGAAAATTACAGTTAACAATAATTTATTGTATATTTCAAAATAGCTAGAAGATTCATAATGGTCCCAAAACAAAGAAAATATAAATATCTGAGGTGATGGATATCTCAGTCACCCTGATATGATTAACACACTTATGGGTATCAAATTATCATATATACTCCCAAAATATGTACAACTATTCTAAATCAATAAAAATGAAATGTCGCGCTGTTTATTTCACAGCATAGAATAGTGCTGTAACAGACTAAAGAAATAACAGACCCATCAAAGGGTGTGGCTTGTGGCTTTGGGACTTGAAGGGAAGGTCATGCAGGATGAGACTTGCCTGTGGCTGCATGAGGAGAGGAGCTGAACTGAGAACTCCATAAAGACTAAAAGAAGCCTTGTCCCTACTTGGGGCTATGGGTAGAAAATAAATAGTCTCCATCCATTGAGAATATGGAAATCAAGCTTAAACCATATGCTGTTGTAGTTTCCAAATTTATACTAACATATTGCTGGAAATGCAAGCTAAAAACTTAACAGAAACAAAAACCTGGACCCAGAACACTGAAAGCCTGGGGCACATGGAGAACATTACATGTATCTCAGCTGGAGCGTCTCCCACGAGGGAGATGATCTGAGAAAAATTTGAGTAGGTAAACAAGTAAATGAAATGAAAAACAATCTAAGAAGAAAAAGATGAATAGATATTAGCACCCTCTACAAATTGAGTTAATGAAAAACACTTACTGAGAGATTAAAAATATACTGTTGCAAAAATACAGCATTCAATGTGTGACTTATTATACTTGAACAACTATTCTAGTCTATGGAAACCACAGTACCAAAATGCAAAAAACAAAACAAACAAACAAAAAATCCACAAAGGTTTCTTTCTGTTTCTTTCTCAGTAGAGTCATACCTTTGACCTAATTGTGGGTAGAAGTATTTAAAACCCTTTCTTAAAGACAGGCCCAAGCACCTACTGTCTATGGCACCAGAGAGAGTTCTTTCGTGTTAAGGATTGCAAAGGTGACAATAGTTTTCTCTAATGTGTTTCGACGGATTTGCAACCACCGGGAAAAAATTTTTTAAAAAATTGTGTGTGTTATGTTCCTATGAAATAAGAGACAGCTGAAATCAGGAGAAAGCAGGGGCATTAGATAAATGACTCTCCAGCTGTGTGCCCAAATGCACCTCATTGTATGGAAAGCTACTGGTGTCCTAAAGTAGGAATACTGATTTCTCTTCCTCTGTAAGTGTAGAAATTCCATCTTAAGGCAGACATTAAAGGTCCTCTATAAGCTCTTCCTTGCTATTTTCCAGTAAATAAATGAAGCAAATTGAATTTTAATGGAAAGCAACCTAGCCTGTGGAAACAACAAGCCAGCTACATATTTAACAATGAACTGAAAATTTATAAAATTGGCTGTAATGATAACTCATAAAATATAATGACTAAATAGTGTGAAACCAAAGGATGTAACATGGAATATCTACAATGGACTATATATTGTACTAAGAATGCATTTACTTATCTCATTTTTGTCCTAAGGATAATTCTGTGGAAACTAAGGCTGAAGAACACATAAGCTAACTTGCCCAAGGTCAGAATGCTGGAAAGTGATGGAGCAGGTTGTAAAATGCATGTCTGCTTGATTTTAAGTTTTGAAAGATACTATGCACACATTGAGAACTCAAAAAGTATGGAAAGAATGATCTGGAAGGGTGGAGTACCTAGTGTCACAGCTGAAGCAGAGCTGCATATATTGCAGAGGGAAATGATGCCTTTAAGGTCAACTAAAAAAATGGAAAATTGTCCTGTATTCAGTATCAAGGAATATTTAAAATATACATATAAACATAGGACATAAAACCACCTAGGATTCAGGTTCATTAATTCTTAATCTGTACCTAGCATCTAACAGTGATAATGCTTATGGATGGAATGCATAAATGTGTATGTCAGTTACAAATTTTGTAGCATTATAACCAAAAGAAGGAAAAAAGATTGAATTCAGCTGAAATTAGTTATCTATAAACTTGCAGACTTGGAGATGTATTAAACTTTTATTTTTATGTAACCCCAAAGATTCAGTTTAAGAATTGTTATTCATTAGTATCTAAGAGTATTCAAATTCAAGATGGGGAAAAGTGTGTGTGTGTGTGTGTGTGTGTGTGTGTGTGTGTGTGTGTGATCATGTCACTTCTAACAGGAGATGGTTGAATTTTAGCAGATAACTTTGTGACTCAATGCACTGCTATTGGATGTAGTTTTGATACTTCTTAGAAAACTTTTGTTGGGAATATACAATACTCTTAAGCAACAGCCAGTTCATCATCTATAATTACATATTTAATTTACATAATTCTCCTTGTAAGTATATCCCAAGTGTTAAACTTTCTCTTAATCTATCACAAACTCTTTTATTAACCCTATCTTTGCTCTACCATCTGTACTACTTTACCTATGAAGGTATTTCTTTTCTGAACTTTCCCCCCTCATTTCTGACAAAATTAAGCTAACCATCTGTGATGGTTAATTCTAATGTCTGACTGGGTTGGAGGATGCCCGGATAACATGGTTTCTGGGTGTTTCAGTGATGATGTTTCTGGGAGACTAGCATTGGAATCAGTGCACTGAGCAGGGAAGATCTGCCCTGACCCAGTGTGGTAGAGCACCATGCAACTGGTCAAAGACCCAGCTAGAACAGAAAGGCAGAGGAAAGGCAAATTCTCTTTCTGTTCTAAAGCTGGGACACCTACACTGTCCTGAAACATCAGATCTCCAGGTTCTCTGGACTTTGGAGTTGAACTTGCACCAGCGGCAACCCAGCTTCTCAAGCCTTTGGCCTCAGACTCAGGGCTACACATTGGCTTCCCTAGCTGTGAGTCTTTCAGACTTGGACTGAGCCATGCTACTGGCTTTCCTGGTTCTCCAGCTTGCAGATGGCCTATTGTGAGACTTTTTAGCTTCCATAATCATGTGAACCAATTTCCCTCCTAAATCCCCTCTCATGTGTCTATTCATCTATATATGTACCCTGTTGGTACATATATAATAAGCCCTACTAAGTACCACCTAATCCGTATTTTATATATAACATGTAAAAACACTTATATATTTGTCTTCCCTAACAGCAACCTTAGGAAAGAACAATGTCAGGGAGAAAGCAATATACTTAGCGAGCACCGGGACCAGTCTGCATGCATCCAAAACCTGGCTTTATCACATACTTGCTATGTGCCCTTGGGGGAATTATTTAAACTCTATACATCCATTTTTTTTCCTTATAAAACATTGAGACAACAACCACACTCACAGGATTGTTGTGAGAGATTTCGTATGTAAAGTGTCTAGAACAATGCCTGTACACAATAAAGCCTCATATCAAATAAAAGTTGTTCTTATCATAATCATCTCTATATCCACCATCTGGTATGAGAAAGATATGCAATACTTGGTGGCTGAATTCTGGAATGAATAAAGGTTGAGCCACTTAAAAAATCTGTCCCTAACCAACCGGTTTCATTTTAATAGTAAATTTTTCTCATGCCACTTTCCTGTTAAATGTCTTTCTAACCAAAATGTACAGAGCTAACCTGTTTTAAAAGATTTACTTTTCTAGGCAAAAGATGTAACTGACATACTGTCCTGTTAGCTTTTCTGAGGCATAGTAAATTGTTTCTTTAAAATCATAGTATATAGGAGTAAATTAATTGACTCAGATTTAAAAGATATTTTCTGTTGATAGTACTTCCAAGTACATGTTAGCTCAATAAATGAAGATATTGCCAATCAGAAACATTCTCCTTTAATTCAATAAAAGGAATGGAATCAAATATTTCAAAAGATGAAATAAATAATAATAAAGACATAATTAGTGTTAATATGGCCTATATTCCCTGCTTCCTAAATAGGCTCGGAATCAAAGAAGACCACGATAAAATATGCCATTACATTATCATCTTCACTATCAGAAGCAATTTTCATGTACAAGACATGCTTCTATTAAGGCCATAATAATGTGTTCAAGAGCAGAAATATTTTGAATTTCCCAAAGATCAACACAATTAAAATGACAGTAATGGTCAACAATTAAAAAGCACTTCATGCTGCACAAAGATTTTCGTATTTATGATCTTGATCATTACTAATGTATGTTCTCTAGAAAGTATAACATCCAGGGAAAGGTAGGGAACCCACAGATGTGATTGGCTGTTAGTGACAACAGATAATATAGGGTGCTTTTCCTAATTTTCATATGATGCTTGAGGAAAAAATGCTCAAAACATCAAAGCAAAATTGCTCAAGAACAGCAAGCATGTCAGTGTCAGAGTGATGACCAGAATTTAGGTCTTCGTCCATTAGCAGTAGTTCACGGTATCAACCTCTTCAAGTAGGTAAGATTCTAGGGATCTCACTATTAAGAAATCAGATGTTATCTTATTGAAACTAGCATAAATTTGAAGCTATTTTCTTTTATTTTTTTTTTATTTAGATGGATGCTTTATCAAGGCAAAAAATATCAGTTTAAAGAAGACATGTGAACTGGTCTTTCTGAGTTGGAACAAAGTTTTGAAATAAACACAGCTACCAGTCTTCATATGACTTGGAAGGCCAGGGAGAAGCAGGGGGAGGGAGTCACTGTGAAGCTGTGTACTCAAATCTCCTATTCTTTTCAAGTTGGAAAAACCTTCAAAAATAATATATTTTTTATAAGCGTTAGTAAGGAGAAAGATAAACTACAGTTTAAAAATGGTAACAAATTCCACAGAGGGCTTACAGCTGTACTGCATATATTTTCAATGTATATCTTAAAGGCAACCAGCTGTGGGTGGGTGAGGTAGCTCACGTCTGTAACCCCAGCACTTTGGGAGGCCCAGGTGGGCGGATCATCTGAGGTCAAGAGTTCAAGAACAGGTGGCCAACGTGGTGAAACCCGGTCTCTATTAACAATACAAAAGTTAGGGAGTGCATGCCTGTAATCCCAGTTACTTAGGAGGCAAAGGCAAGGGAATTGCTTGAACCTGGGAGGCAGAGGTTGCAGTGAGCTGAGATGGCACCATTACATACCAGCCTGGGTGATAAAGAGCGAAACTCTGTCTCAAGAAGGAAAAAAAAAAAGGTAACCATCTTTTGTCCAGTGAGGTGACTATTCACCTCAACAGGACTGCTGCTGCATATACTACCTGTCACTGCTGGAGAACAGCATTGTTGTGATGTGTCTGAAGTGTTCAGAAAAGTTACAATCATTTCCAGTATCAACTAATACCAGTTATTTTACCAATTTTACCCTAAATAATTAACTAATCAATGTAAAAATGGAATGCCTATTAAATTACTCACAACTTTTCAGAGGTGTTTTTTTTTTCTTCTGTGTGGTTTAATTGTGACTGAATCCAGATATTATGATACCACAATTAGTGACTTAGAAAAGCATTAGAACCTGCTAGTCTAGTTCTTAATTTATGTATTCTTGGAAGTACACAACAATATTTCAAAAGGTACAGGGACAAACGAATAGATTTTCAGATGATCAATTTCCATATTCTTAACTTTCACCCACATTCTTACTAAAAATGGCTTTTTCCCACATCCCACTTTGAAATAGTCCTGTTATCAAACTGCTGTAATACAAAGGGGCAATATAAAATACTGGTATTAATAAAGGTTAATGAGGGCTAATCAAGGTTTCTGAAACTTTCCTGAAATATTAAAGGTGAACTTCAGTAAATTCTCAAATGATAGCTCTTTAAAATATTTATTGGTGTTAGAATTATCAGTACTTTTTGGCATATTAGCTCAGGTAGAATTGAGAGAAACTGTGATAATAAAACTTTATTAATGGAAGCAATTCTTACAGCTTCCTTAAAAATAAGAGGGACAAGTTGGAATAAGATTGATGCTGAATAGTGAGTGCCAAATTTCTCACTGTCACAAAAAAAAAAGTCCCAAAGATGAAAATGAGATAGCTAAAAGGCATTCTGTGGTATTAGACTGGAGGTATCAACAGGTATCTGAGAGAGAAAGAGAGAGGGAGAATGAATGGACGTAGAAGTTTATGTATAAACTCTCTTCTAAAGAAGTCAGTGAGAAAGTGGCTGGAAAAGTTTCCATGGAGAAACCTGCAGACATGACCTTCCAAGTGCAGAAGGTTGACAGGCCCCGTGATGAAGCACATGCCTGCTAACAGGATGCACCGAGGACACATCCACACTCGAACTCATGCCACAACTATGACCTTAATATAATCATGAGGAAACACCAGACAGCTCCAAATTAAGAAATATCCTGCAAAACAACAGGTGTACACACTCTAAAAACACCCAGGTCATGACAGACAGCAACAAGGAATAGTTCCAGATGAAAGGAGACTAGAGAAGCCTGCAGAGTAGGTAACAGTACAGTACTTGTGATAGGTTAGATTGTGGTCCCATTAAAATTCATGTGTTAAAGCCTAACCCCGAGTACCTTAGAATGTGGCTGTATTTCGAAATAGGGCCTTTAAAGAAGTAACTAAGGTAAAAGGACATTTCAAGTGTGGGTCCTAATCTGACTAGTGTCTTCCTAAGAAGAGCCTAGGACACAGGCATGTATACTGAGACAGCAGAAACCACGTGAGGACACAGTGAGAAGGCGGGCATCTGCAAACCTAGGAAAGAGGCTCCAGGAGAAACATACCTTCAGCCTCCAAAGCTGTGAGAAAATAATTTCCTGTTGTTTAAGCCACCGAGTATGTGATGTTTATACAGTAGCCCTAGCAAGTTAATACAGTACCAGTGTCAATTTCTTGATTTTTAAATTATGCAGTCGAAAACAAGATAATGTCCTTGTTTTTAGAAAATACAAACTGAACCATTTAGGAGTTATGAGACATTATGTCTGAAACATACACTTATACAGATCTGAGAAAGTTACCATCTATGTAAGAGAGAAAGAGACAGAGTATATAAAAGCAAAAATTGCAAATATATTAACGTTTGGGAAATATAGATAAAAGTATAAAAGAACACTGCATTATTTTTGCAACTTTTGCTTCTGTCTGAAATTATTTCAGAATCAAAAGTATAAAAAAAATTATGCTAAACCTAGTTTCATTCTAACAATAAGAAAAATTCATGAACAGCTACAGCAACTATTAACTATATAAGCCATAGGTATCTAAGAAAAAGGTTTTCAATAACATTTTTGCTTTTTATTTTTTGATATTTATCAAAATGTTATAATAGCTATGTCATTTTAATCACATATATACTAATAATATATAATACCACCATAATCCAAAATGAATTTTTAACACTTATTATACATTTTTAGGAAACTATCTTAGAGTAATTAATAAATAAAATATATTCAACTTTTGTTGGATAAAAAATACATATTCAGAGACGAAACATAATGGTAAATTTTCCCATCCTAAGACCTTGCTATGGTGTTATTTAATATATAATATGTATCAAGCTTCTGTAGTACTTAAATTCCATTGGCTCCATTTAAAAATGATGAAACAGTTAATACTCAGAATAAACTTGAAATTACAATCTTTGTGAATTTTAAGCTAAATAAGACAAACATGAGCTGTCAACGTTATTTATGAGATACATAGATACTAAAAATGTTTGAAGCAAAAGTGTTGGACAGCATTCCTAGTTTATTTCTGAGGATCTGTGTGACAGTAACTGTCCCCCAAAAGGGCACCAGGAATGTGAGAGGAGAGGACAAGTACTCTTACTAAATAGCACAAACTGAATTTAAAACAGTTACGCTTGGTCACCAGAATGTCAGCTTTCACAATGTTTGTCCCTAGTTATGCCTCAGCTGTTCCTATCAGTTACATGGTTACCCCTATGGAATCCAGTCCTACTTCCTAAAAAGCAATTTCTCTAATGGATTAAGGGGGCAACTCCCATTTATGTTGATTTAGCTGTATGAAAAGGTTACCATACTAAAATTTTCCCAAACTTGAAAATTCTAGTAATATCATTAAAGGATTACTGGAGTTTACAGAATATTAAATATTCAATTCATTTAAAATATAATAATGTAAAAGAAAGTGAATTCCACAATTTTAAAGTGAGACTTGACAATCCACATTGAACTTCATTTAACTCTTCAGTGAACATGGTACAACTTTTCATGAGGATTAATGAGGTAACACCTAGAATGCATCTGACATGGACAACCTGGTGCCTCAATTTTTGTCACAAACAGAACTTTCCTATAGGTGTCAAAACATGAACTATGACTGTATTTTTGTGTAAGGATCTGAAATGCAATGCATTTGACTAACAGTCAAGGTTTAGGTAGCATCTTCTTTATTCATTTCAGTAGATATCATTAAATATAAGCCTAATGCTTAGACATTTTACCTTTACATTAACTTCATTTTTTTTTAATTATACTTTAAGTCATGGGATATATGTGCAGAACATGCAGGTTTGTTACATAGGTATACACAGGCCATGGTTGTTTGCTGCACCCATCAACCCATCATCTAGATTAGATATTTCTCCTAATGCTATCCCTCCCCTAGCCACTCACTTCTCTGCATGCCCCTGTGTGTGATGTTCCCCTCCCTGTGTCCATGTGTTCTCATTGTTTTATCTTCCACTTATGGGTGAGAATATGTGCTGTTTGGTTTTCTGTTCCTGTGTCAGTTTGCTGAGAATGATGGTTTCTAGCTTCATCCATGTCCCTGCAAAGGACATGAGCCAAACATTTTTATGACTGCATAGTATTCCATGGTATATAGGTGCCACATTTTCTTTATCCAGTCTATCTTTGATGGGCATTTGGATTGGTTCCAAGTCTTTGCTATTGTGAACAGTGCTATAATAAATATATGTGTGCATGTTTTTATAGTACAATGATTTATAATCCTTTGGGTATATACCCAGTAATGGGATTGCTAGGTCAAATGCTGTTTGTGGTTCTAGAACCTGAGGAACTGCCCCACTGTTTTCCACAATGGTTGAACTAATTTACACTCCCATAAACAGTGTAAAAGTGTTCCTATTTCTCCACATTCTCTCCAGCATCTGTACTTTTCCTGACTTTTTAATGATCGCCATTCTAACTGGCATGAGATGGTATCTCATTGTGATTTTGATTTGCATTTCTCTAATAACCAGTGATAATGAGCTTTCTCTAAAATGTTTCTTGGCCGCATAAATGTCTTCTTTTGAGAAGTGTCTGTTCATATCCTTTGCCCACTCTTTGATGGTGTTTTTTTCTTGTAAATTTGTTTAAGTTCTTTGTAGATTCTGGAAATCAGCCCTTTGTCAGGTGGATAGATTGTAAAATTTTTCTCCCATTCTGTAGGTTGCCTGTTCAATCTGATGATAGTTTCTTTTGCTGTGCAGAAGCTCTTTAGTTTGATTAGATCCCATTTGTCAATTTTGACTTGTTGTAATTGCTTTTAGTGTTTTGGTCATGAAGTCTTTGTCCATGTTTATGTACTGAATGGTATGGCCTAGGTTTTCTTCTAAAGTTTTTACGTTTAGGTCTTGTCTTTAATCCATCTTGAGTTAATTTTTGTATAAGGTGAAAGGAAGGGGTCCAGTTTCAGTTTTCTGCACATGGCTAGTAAGTTTTCCAAATACTATTTATTAAATAGGGAATCCTTTCCCCATTGCTTATTTTTGTCAGGTTTGTCAAAGATCAGAGTGTTGTAGATGTGTAGCATTATTTCTGAGGCCTTTGTTCTGTTCCATTGGTCTATATATCTGTTTTGATACCAGTACCATTCTGTTTTGGTTACTGTAGCCTTGTAGTATAGTTTGAAGTCAGGTAGCGCAATGTCTTCAGCTTTGTTCTCTTTGCTTAGGATTATCTTGGATCTACAGGATCTTTTTGGGTTCCATATGAAATTTAAAGCAGTGTTCTCTAATTCTGTGAAGAAAGTCATTGGTAGCTTCATGGGGATAGCATTGAATCTATAAATTACTTTGGGCAGTATGGCCATTTTTACAATATTGATTCTTCCTATCCATGACCATGGAATGTTTTTTCATTTGTTTGTGTCCTCTCTTATTTCCTCGAGCAGTGGTTTGTAGTTCTTCTTGAAGAGGTACTTCACATCCATTGTAAGTTGTATTCCTGGGTATTTTATTCTCTTTGCAGCAATTGTGAGTGGGAGTTCACTCATGATTTGGCTCTCTGTTTGTCTATTATTGGTGTATAGGAATGCTTGTGCACTTTTGCACATTGATTTTGTATCCTGAGACTTTGCAGAATTTGCTTATCACCTTAAGGAGATGTGAAGCTGAGATGATGGAGTTTTCTAAATATACAAGCATGTCCTCTGCAAACAGAGAAAATTTGACTTCCTCTCTTCCTATTTGAATACATTTTATTTCTTTCTCTTTCCTGATTGTCCTGGCTGGAACTTCCAATAATATGTTGAATAGGAGTGCTGAGAGAGGGCATTCTTGTCTTGAGCCAGTTTTCAAAGGGAATGCATCCAGCTTTTGCCCATTAGTATTATATTGGTAACGGGTTTGTCATAAATAGCTCTTATTACTTTGAGATACATTCCATCAATACCTAGTTTATTGAGAGTTTTTAGCATGAAAGGGAGCTGAATGTTATCAAAGGTCTTTTCTGCATCTGTTGAGATAATCAAGTGATTTTTGTCATTGGTTCTGTTTATAGGATGGATTACATTTATTGGCTTGCAATGCTGAACCATCCTTGCATCCCAGGGATGAAGCTGACTTGATTGTGGTGGATAAGCTTTTTGATGTGCTGCTGGATTCAATTTGCCAGTATTTTATTGAGGATTTTTACATCAAAGTTCATTAGAAATATTGGCCTAAAATTTTTGTTGTTGTTGTGCCTCTGCCAGGTTTCGGTATCAGGATGATGCTGGCCTCATAAAATGAGTTAGGGATGAGTCCCTCTTTTTCTATTGTTTGGAATAGTTTCATTAGGAATGGTACCAGTTCTTCTTTGTACCTACCTCTGGTAGAATTCGGCTGTGAATCCCTCTGGTCCTGGGCTTTTTTTTTAGTTGGTAGGTTACTAATTACTGCCTCAATTTCAGAACTTGTTATTGGTCTATTCAGGGATTCAAATTCTTCCTGGTTTACCCTTGGATGGTGTATGTGTCTGGGGATTTATCCTAGATTTCCTAGTTTATTTGCGTAGAAGTGTTTATATTATTCTCTGATGGTAGTCTGTATTTCTCTGGGATTGGTGGTGATATCCCCTTTATCATTTTTTATTGTGTCTATTTGATTCTTCTCTCTTTTCTTCTCTATCAGTCTGACTAGTGATCTATTTTGTTAATCATTTCAAAAAATCAGCTCCTGGATTCATTGATTTTTTCTGAAGGGTTTTTCATGTCTCTATCTCCTTCAGCTCTGCTCTGATCTTAGTTATTTCTTGTATTCTTTTAGCTTCTGAATTTCTTTCTTCTTGCTTCTCTAGTTCTTTTAATTGTGATGTTAGGGTGTTGATTTTAGGTATTTCCACTTTCTCCCGTGGGCATTTAGTGCTACAAATTTCTCTCTAAATACTGTTTTAGCTGTGTCCCAGAGATTCTGGTGCATTCTGTCTTTGTTTTCATTGGTTTCAAAGAACTTTTTTCTGCCTTAATTTATTTGTCCAGTAGTCATACAGGAGCAGGTTGCTTTCCATGTAGTTGTGTAGTTCTGAGTGAGTTTTTAAATCCTGAGTTCTAATTTGATTGCACTGTGATCTGAGAGACTGTTTGTTATGATTTCCATTCTTTTGCATTTGCTGAGGAGTGTTTTACTTCCAATTATGTGGTCAATTTTAGAAATGTGTGATGTGGTGCTGAGAATAACATACATTCTTTTGATTTGGGGTGGACAGTTCTGTAAATGTATATTAGGTACACTTGGTCTAGAGCTGAGTTCAAGTCCTGAATATCCTTGTTAATTTTCTGTCTCGTTGATCTGTCTAACATTGACAGTGTGGTGTTAAAGTCTCTCACTATTATTGTGTGGGAATCTAAGCCTCTTTGTAGGTATTTAAGAACTTGTTTTATGAATATGGGTGCTCCTATATTGGGTGCAAATATATTTAGGATAGTTAGCTCTTCTTGTTGCATTGATCCCTTTACCATTATGTAATACCCTTCTTTGTGTTTTTTGAGTTTAATGTCTGTTTTATCACATCACAGACTAGGATTGCAACCATTGCTTTTTTTTTTCTTTTTTTTTTCTTTCCATTTGCTTGGTAAATTTTCCTCCACTCCTTTATTTTGAACCTATGTGTGTCTTTGCATGTGACATGAGTCCATGGGTCTACTAAATACAGCACACTGATGGATCCTGACTCTTTATCAGATTTGCTAGTCTGTGTCTTTTAAATGGGGCATTTAGCCCATTTACCTTTAAGATTAATATTATTATGTGTGAATTTGATCCTGTCATTATGATGCTAGCTGGTTATTTTGCCCACTAGTTGATGCAGTTTTTCATAGTGTCAATGGTCTTTACAATTTGGTATGTTTTTCCAGTGGCTGGTACCAGTTTTCCTTTCCATATTTAGCGCTTCCTTCAGGAGCTCTTGTAAGACAGGCCTGGTAGTGATAAAATGTCTCAGTATTTGCTGGTCTGTAAAGGATTTTATTTCTCCTTTGCTTATGAAGCTTAGTTTGGCCAGATATAAAATTCTGGGTTAAAAATTCTTTTCTTTAAAAATGCTGAATATTGCCCCCCCCCCCTCTGGCTTGTAACAGGGGTTCTGCAGAGAGATCTGCTATTAGTGTGATGGGCTTCCCTTTGTGGGTAACCTGACCTTTCTCTCTGGTTGCCCTTAACATTTTTGCTCTTCTCAAGGAGTATCTTTGTGGTGTTCTCTGTATTTCCTGAATTTGAATGTTGGCCTGTCTTACTAAGTTGGCGAAGTTCTAGATAATACCCTGAAGAGTGTTTTCGAACTTGGTTCCATTCTCCCTGTCACTTTGAGGTATACCAATCAAACATAGGTTTGGCCTTTTCACATAGTCCCATATTTTTTGGTGGCTTTGTTCATTCCTTTTCATTCCTTTTTCTCTAATCCTGTTTTCATGTTTTATTTCATTAAGTTACTCTTCAATCTCTGATATTCTGTATTTCCTTGATTGATTCGGCTATTGATACTTCTGTAAGCTTCAAGAAGTTCTTGTACTGTGTTTTTCACCTCCATCAGGTCATTTATGTTCTTCTCTTAAATGGTTTATTCTAGTTTGCAATTCCTCTAACCTTTCTTCAATGTTCTTAGCTTCCTTGTATTAGGTTAGAATATGCTTCTTTAGCTCAGGTGAGTTTGTTATTACCTACCTTCTGAAAACTACATCTGTCAATTCGTCAAACTCATTCTCTGTCCAGTTTTATTCCGTTCATGGCAAGGAGTTGCGATCCTTTGGAGGAGAAGAGGCATTCTTGTTTTTGAATTTTCAGCCTTTTTACACTGGTTTTTCCCCATCTTTGTGGATGTATATACCTTTGTTTTTTGATGTTGGTGACCTTTAGATGGGGTTTTTGTGTGTATGATGTCCTTTTTGTTGATGCTGATGGTATTACTTTTTGTTAATTAATAGGCCCTTCTGCTGCAGGTCTGCTGGAATTTGCTGGAGGTCCACTCCAGACACTATTTGCCTGGATATCACCAACAGAGGCTGCAGAACAGCAACCACAGCTGCCTGTTCCTTCCTCTGGAAGCTTCATCACAGAGGGAGATCCGCCAGATGCTACCTGGAGCTCTCCTATATGAGGTGTCTGCCGAACCCTGCTGGGAAGTTTCTCCCAGTCTGGAGGCCCAGGGGTCAGGGACCCACTTGAGGAGGCAGTCTGTCTCTTAGCTGAGCTCCAGTGCAGTGCTGTTCTCTTTAGAGCCAGCAGGCGGGAATGTTTAAGTCTGCTGAAGTTGTGCCCACAGCCACCCCTTCCCCCAGGCACTCTGTCCTAGGGGATGGAATTTTGATCTAAAAGCCCCTGACTGATGCTGCTGCCTTTCTTTCAGAGATACCCTACCCAGAAAGGAGGAACCTAGAGAGGCATTCTGGCACAGTGGTGGGCTCTGCCCAGTCTTAATTTCCCTGCATCTTTGTTTACACTGTGAGGGGAAACTGCCTACTCAAGCCTCAGTGATGGCAGACGCCCCTCCCCACACCAAGCTCAAGTGTCTCAGATCAACTTCAGACTGCTGTGCTGGCAGTGAAAATTTCAGGCCAGTGGACCTTAGCTTCCAGGGCTCCATGGGGATTAGATCCGCTGAGCTAGACAACTTGGCTCCCTGGCTCCAGCCCCCTTTTCAGGGGAGTGAGCGGTTCTGTCTCGCTGGCATTCCAGGTGCCACTGGAGTATGCAAAAAAAATCCTGCAGCTAGCTCAGTGTCTGCCCAAAGGGCTGCCCAGTTTTGTGCTTGAAACCCAGGGCCCTGGTGCTGTAGGCACCCGAGGGAATCTCCTGGTCTGTGGGTTGAGAAGATGGTGGGAAAAGCATAGCATCTAGGCTGGAATGCACTGTTCCTCATGGTACAGTCCCTCACAGCTTCCCTTGGCTAGGGGAGGGAGTTCCCCCACCCTTGCACTTCCCATGTGAGGTGATGCCCCCCCCTGCTTTGGTTTGTTCTCTGTGGCCTACACCCCCTGTCTAACCAGTCCCATTGAGATGAGCCAGATACCTCAGTTGGAAATGCAGAAATCACCTGCCTTCTGCATTGATCTCGCTGGGAGCTGCAGACCGGAGCTGTTCCTGTTAGGCCATCTTGCCCCACCCCCTGACTTCATTTTTCTTCTTAACAAATTCTCATCTTGAAATAAATGCAAACTATTAGGAGATTGTTCTTTTTTCTTCCAGGGCAATTTATGGCATTTTTAAAAACACGTACAATCAGGAATCACTCACTTTTCCTGGTTTGTAAAGGAAATATAAAATGAAAAAAAAAAATCCCCTTAAACTGCTTTACGAAAAAGGTTTCAAATTAATATTGAGTAGGAAAGAAATGGTACTTAATAAATACTACTTACATTAGCACAGTGTAAGGCTAAAGCACAAAAGACGGCAAACATTTTAAAGTTGTTTTCATCTGTTTTAGAGAAGGCACTGCCACTTATTTTGTTGACCATTTGCACCACACCTATCACGCTTCCTCGGCTGACGATGGGCATGCACAGGATGTTCCGCGTGGTGTAGCCTGTGTACAAGTCTACTTCTCTGTGGGGTGGGACAGAACCAAAAATAACCAAAAACAAACAAAGGCAGAAGAAATAAATGACACAGTCAATCATAAATCTCCCCTAAGTCTTTGCAATTTATATGCTTCTATTACATACGACTGTAATGGCACTTTTAGCTTCCAAATTCAGGGACAGTAACATTTCAAAGTGTTTTATTAAAACCTTTGCAAAAATATTCTAACCCACTTGTTCTTTTGTTTCCAACAGAGTTTTCTAGGATAGTCTCTAAGTGGCTTTCAGCTTCTCATTTGAAGTATCCAGCAGCCTGCTTACTAAGTAAACAGATTTTTTAAAAAGTGAATTCAGGGGAGAAATACAATTAAATTTGGTAAAATGACATGATCCTTTGAAGTTGGTCATGTTTATGAGAGATGTCACTTGCTAAACCAACTTATAGAGTTCCTACTTTAAAAGCTTAGAGCAGTGGTCAGCAAACTGCACCCAGGGGCCAAATCAGCCCTCTCTTGTTTTATAAATAAAATTGTATTAGAACACAGCCACACCATTCATTCATTGATTGTCTGATTCTGCCATCACCCTACAAGGCTGAGCTGTGGACTTGTGACAAGGACCTTAGTGCCTGTAAAGGCAAAAATACTCATCATTTGATCCTTAATAGAAAAAGTTTGCTGACTCCTATTGTGACGAGTCACGATATCTACTAAACACTGCTATCAAACTACTGTAAATATTACTCTCAACAGTCATAGCATCAATCCTGAGACTCTCCATTTCTAGAGGTTCATTAAAATCAAATTATATAATTTGGATTTGCATACATTATAAAATGTTTTTTGAAAACAGGACTGGGTAAGTTCCATAGAAACAGTGATAGAGCTAATGGGTAGGTAGTTACATCTGAGTCTTCAGTGCCTGGCTTCTCTCATTTAGCATAATGGTTTTTGAGATTCATCCACGTTGTTGCATGTATTAGTGGTTAAGTCCTTTTTATTGCTGAGTTGTATCTCTATTGAATGGATATATCATATTTTGTTTATTCATTCACCAAATAATGGACAGTATTATGTGTTAATAGCCGGTTTTTGGCAATTATGAATAATGCTGCTTTGAAGGTTTGCATACAAGTCCTGTAGCACCATGTTTTCAGTCTTCTTGTAGTAATATCTAGAAGTGGAGCTGATTTGTGGACTGTACAGTAAGTGTATGTTTAACTTTTCAAGAAACTGCAAACCTGTTTTCCCAAGCAGTTGTACCATAATATATTCCTACCAACAACGTATGAGGATACTCGTTTCTCCACATCCTGGCCAATCTTTGCTAATGCCAATGTTTTAAAGTCACAGCCATTCAAGCTGGGGTACAGTGAGGTCTCATGTCAATTACATTTATATTCCTCTCACTTCGAACATTTTTCTTGTGTTTAGCGATCAGTGAATATCTCCTTTTGTGGGGCCTTAAAATTATCTGCCCTTTTTATTAAATTGGGTTATCTTCTCATTGTTATGTTGGAAGAGTTTTCATATATTAGATGTATTTCGTCAGATATGTTTTACAAATATTTTCTCTGAATCAGTTGCTTGCATTTTCATTTTTTAAATAGTCTGACTCATACGTTTTTACATAAAGATTATACATAAGGATATGCAAATATTTTTAAATTTTAAGTACTAAATGATGTGCTTGGATTTTTAGAAAACATAAGCTTTCGGTATACCCTTAATTTATTGACAATATATATGACTAGAATATTGCTATGTTTTTATATGAGTTGTGCATATTTGACATCAATTGATCAAATATCTGAATAAACTTCCTATTGCTTATGTTATTTGTCTTTTAAAGTAAACAACGTGTTGGAATTAACTAAACACTGCTGTCAAACTACTATAAATATTTCTCTCTAACAGTCATAGGAGCAATCCTGAGACTTTCCATTTCTAGATGTTTATTAAAATCAAATTATATAATTGGGTTTGCACCTCTCAAAGAAAGTCAAAACAAAACAAAAAATCTTTATAAGCTATCCTAATATCCATCTTTAATAACATCCAATAAAAGACACAACTTCTTTAGTTACTTTGGGTCAGGTAAATTTTCCAGATCCTTTATGAATATTATCTGTGATCTTAAAACAACAGCAACAAAACTGGCATTATCATACTCATGTTAGCAGCAATGAGGAAACTGAGGCTCAGAGAGATTAAGTAACTTATGCTAGGTCAGTTAAGAGCTAATACGTGACAGAACCGTGACTCAAAGGTAGACCTACTCATCTCAAAAGTCTGCAGATTTCTTACTATGTGTTGTAGCCTTTGAGCATGTGATTTGATGGAGAATATGTTCATCACAAAATCATGACACTATAATACAAAAATCCCACAATAGCTCTATAAATGAAAACTTCTGCCTATCAGTTATTTTTATAAAATTCTAAACTCCTGTATCTAGATATCATTATATATCAGTGGATTAGAATCCATCATTTTATAAATATCTGAATATACTGACTAGTGATAGCAGAGTTGGTTCAAAGAAGAAAACTTAGGAGGAAAGAACTGAATTGGGACATGGAGAACTCAGGGTCCAGGGAAGAGGTTGCAGCTGAGTGGGACATTACAGAAGAAACCAATGGGGGCATCAGCTATTCCTTACCTGTTAAAGCGTGGGTCTGCATAGGCATCTGGAATGTTCAGGACTTCCCCTGTTCTTGCTACTTGGCCAGCAATTCCTTTCTCTATTGAAAACCTGCATATGTAAAACAGAAGGACATGCTAATTAAAATATGGATGCTGTAGAACAATTTAAAATATTCCATTGTTATCTATATTTAATTAAAAGCATTGTTTTACTTAAATGCATGTATTAATTCTACATTTACATATTCCAAATCACCTTATAAAATATGTAAAAATAACGCAGAAAAGTATTACACAGTAATCACCCAACAACCTTAAAATATTAATTCACAAATCGAGATCAAACAATCAACTAGTGTCCTCCTGCTCTGACCAATAATAATCCTTTCTGCTTGCAAAGTACCTTATAATTTACAAGATACTTAAATATAATTTTTTTTTAGTGGATTCTCAATGAAGTGTGAACAAAGGCCTACATGGCTTCAGTAATTTGCCAACATTCATCAGATACCAGTGGCACAATGAAAACTAGAATGCCAGTCTCTACCACTGTGCTTTCTTTCACATATATAACGAAACTCATGGGTTATGCCTGAGCTTGAGATATTATACAGAACTGAATTTAATGGTGTTTGCAATGCAAGTACTATACAGAAATAACACAATGTACAACTTCTAGCATTTTTACCTAATTTGTTAAAATTTAAAACAATCAAAATACAAGCATTATCTATATTTTATATCTAATATCAGTAATTTTCCTTTGTAAAAATAATTGCATACTTATATTTTTCTCATTACTATACTATTATTACACATGCACTCATTTCAAAATTTCCTTAAGATGTCTATAAGTCACAATATCTACATTTTCCATAGTTCAAAAGTAATTTCCATATTACATTACCAACATTATAGGAAATAATCATTAATGAAATAAAGCTTCACCTCTGAAGACTATCAGAAAAACTCAAAATATAATTAATACAAAAGAGAATCTACTTAAAACACCAAAGAGTGAACCAAACACTGCATAAAACTCATGGTTGCCTTTTTTCCTGGTTTTCTTGTGCTTTGAACAACATAAACATAAAGAATCAGATTGCCAGGAGCAAAGAATAGCAGAATCCATTTCATGATTTATGCTCGTTTGTGCTGGTCTGAGAGAAGTCTGAACTATAACTTACGTTCATGCTCTCTGTCGTTTGCTAACTATGGTCAGTGAAAGACCATAATTAAGAAGCAATTCTTACAGAAAAGGCTGCTATTAACCAGTCATCTGAGAGTTACAGTATATCGCACTCTCTTGTGTTTTTCTTATGCTTATAAATACAGGATTTAAGTCGTTATTTTGAAAATTAAATCAACACCAGCAGTGTTAGAGAACATTCAAATCTTCAGCAAGAGAAATGGCTTATCTAAATGACTATATCCAAACTGCTATACTGAGATCTAGCAACAACAACAAAAAACCCAACAACAAATAGACAAAAATGTTTAAAGCTCAAGTAGCAATACAGTGCCCATAAATCAGAGTTACATGAGTATAGAATATAGAGGAAGTTCTGAGAGGCAGAGCGTGGTGGGACCCCATGGTGGGGCACACGCTGAGTTTCCTTGACATTAGTTTCCTTCTATGATAGACTGCCCAAATATATAACAATCCTTAATTAAGAAGACACAGTGTTTACTAAAATGTTGTCATTACTAGAGAACTTTATGGTGTTATACAGAAAAGCAGTTAAACAAGACACATAAAGCAAAAGAAATGAAAACATCTAAAATGATTTTCTCAACTTTTGAATGTTAAGCTTGATTTTTAAACGTTTTGTCAGAGTGCTCCTTTTGTAGGTTTCCAGGTGTGATATGAGCGAGCCCCCATGCCTCCATCAGCAAAATAAACTCCATTCTGTTCATTTAAGTGACAATCGCTGCCACTTAAAAAAACAAAGACTTTAGTTTCAAGATGCAACACAAGTGTGCTACGTGAGTTACAGAGTGTATTTAAGTCATCAACTATACCAGATCAATTTCTACTACTGATTGGACTGTCAGGCCATAGGCTGGGAAGAGGTAGGGGCCAAATTGGATAAGCACACCTTTTCTCTTGGACATGGGAAAACCTGCAGATTCCAGGTGGAGTGTACCTTTACCTACCTGGGAGCACTAGAAAGTTTTTCCAACATGATTTCCAAAAGGACCGCCTCCGGAAGACGGCATTTCCAGGAGTGACGCTAAAGCTTCCTAGGCGCTGTTTCGCTGGCACTGACTGCAATGTCATTCCCAGAAGTACTACCTTCAGGAGGCGGGTCCTGGTGGGAATGATATCACAGTATGACAAGTATTGTCAGCATACCTGTGAATAGGCACAGAAAAATGGGTAACAGAACACCTGCACATCTATCGTAAGAGGATAGGACATTCTACTTCTGGCTGTACCTTATCTCTTTGGTCTTCTTGAAGACAGGCTTTCCTTCCTTTTCCTCTCCAATATCAAAAAGGTCTGAATATAACTCCTTGTTCTTATGGTCTACCTGGAAAAGTGCACAACGATCGGCATTCACCAGGTTTTTTGCATATATCTAAAGACAAATGACAAAACAAGAGTAAGCCAATGAGAAATTCAAAGAACTCACAGGTAAACTTCATCATAAAATAAATATTAATTTCAGCTGTCCTATAGTCCCACTGGATGGTATTAACATTATATGTAAATAAACATACAAGTATATGAATACAACATATATATAAAAGTCACTGTTACGTGTTCATACTAGCAGATACCAAGAGAATACACAGCTGATATGCATCCATACTGCTGTGCTGGAGGGATGCATGTCAGCTGTGTATTCTGTTACCAACTGACACTTCCATTTCAGTTGTTAAGCAGCTGCTGGCCAAACTTCCCAAGTGCTCTTCTGCCATCCTAACTCCTCTTCCAGAGCCTTTCAGGACCCCCTGGTACCTGGATCTGAGCCTCTGTCATATACTATGATCATCATTCATTCTGATTAGTTGGTGTCTCTATCAGTTGTAAAAACTATGGAATGTAACCTCAAAGGAGATACATGGTTTTCACATTTGCATTAGCTGAATTTTATTTGATGTACTGTGTAATAAAAATCTGTACTGATTATTGTTTACTATATGTCAGACACATTTGTACAATTTATATGAATTGATTTGCTTGTTCCTCACAATAACAATATTAACTCAGGAAAATTTTTATCCCCATTTTACATATTAGGAAAATTGAGGCACCGAGAAGTAACTTAACTTGCCCTATTATTACATGAATAGTAAATTGTAGATTTTGTATTTGACCTAATACTAGCTGTTCCCATGTCCTATGCTTTTACAACAAATATCTTTTCCATTTCTAAATGGAAAACCATGTATTCATTTCATCACTCATTTGTTCTTCCATTTCCTTCAGCAAATATTTCTTCAATGCCTAACATATCCTACTGTCCTGAGTGGGTTGGGGCTATAGCTGTGTCATGAATACAGTATTTACCTACATTGAGAATTCTGGTAACTTCAACTATCCAGGTCATAGCCATGAAGTTATTCCTTGGAGAAAAAAAATTCGTCCTTAGAGTAAAACAGCCATCACAAAGTTACCTGTCTTCATCCCACTATAACATGCTGTGCTCACTGCTACTACAGAACTGTATTCGTACACCCAACAAATATTGGCTGTGCCCACTCCGCAGGGACTGAGTATACTGCCTAGTATGAGCATCAGGACTTCTAGGTTACTTCCCACCTCCCTTAGCCTGTAAGCTGTATCAACAGCAGAAACTGCTTCTCTTTTCCTGCAGTATTCCAAACGCCCAGAACAAGGGTGAGTTAGGGCCAGCTAAATTTTGTGGTCCAAACCCAGCCCCCTGCTTGTTAATGTAAATGACATTTTTATTGGGAAATAGCCATGTTCATTGATTTCTGTACTTTTTATGGCTGCTACACAGCAAAGCCGAGTAGCTGCAAGAGCGTATAGCCCACGAAGCACAACAAATTCCTATACCATTTGTACCGGCCTAAATCAGAAAAGAACAATTTTTTCCAGTTGTTTTTACAATGTATGCTGTGTCACTGACACTGAAACTATAAAACAAACTATAACAAAGAAACTACAAAAAAGAAAATCACAGATTTACTTTAGAAACAGAAGTTATAAATAAAAATCTGACCAAATCAAATTTAGCAATAAGCAAACAAATATGACAATATGAAAAACAGACTTTATTCTGAACCATCCAGTTGTATAAAGTCTATTATCATAATTCATAAGAGCAATAAGATGGAGAAAAGTCTGCAAGATTATCTTCACGGCTGTCAATAAAAGCATGTGATGAGACTGTGTGTGGTGGCTCATGCCTATAATCCCAGAACTTTGAGAGACTGAAGTTGGCAGATCTCTTGAGCCCAGGAGTTTGAGACCAGCCTGGGTAACATGGTGAGAACCCGCCTCTACAAAAAAATACAAAAATTATTTGGGCCTGGTGGCATGCATCTAAGTTGCAACTACTCAGAAGGTTGAGGTGGGATGATTTCTTGAGCCCACAAGGCAGAGGCTGCAGTGAGCCATAACTATGCCACTGTACTTCAGTATGGATGACAGAGCAAGAGCCCATCTCAAAAACAAAACAAACAAAACAAAAAGCATGTGATGCCACTCAGCAATTATTCACGATAAAAAGTTTAATAAAATGGGATAAAAGAATATATAGAAAACCTAATAATGTTTTCCTAAAAACAACGGTCCATATTATACCAAATAGTAAAACAACAGAATCACTGCATTAAGATATTAAAGTTAAGAACAAGACAAAGGTATTTTATCAGCATCATTAGCATGCCAATAGGCAAGAAAAAGATATGTGAAGTGTACATATTTGAAGAGATCAAAGTTTGTTTGAGGATGATGTTATTTCATATGTCGAAAAAACAAGAAAATCAACTGGGAACAATTATAGACAGTAAGAAGGCTTCTGTGGCCGGGCGCAGGGGTTCACACTGTAATCTCAGCGCTTTGGGAGGCCAAGGCCCTTGGATTGCTTGAGCTCAGGAATGTGAGATCAGCCTGGGCAACATGGTGAAATCCCTTCTCTACTAAAAACATGAAAATTAGCTGTGCATGGTGGCATGCACCTCTACTCCCAGCTACTTTTTGGAACGCTGAGGTTGGAGGATGGCTTGAGCCAGGGAGGCAGAGTTGGTAATGAGCGGAGATTGTGCCACTGCACTCCAGCTAGGATGACAGAGTCAGACCCTGTCTAAAAAGAAGAAAAATAGGCTTCTGTTTTAGGATGAGCATTTCCAAACATATGTTTACCTTTTCACTCTCCCCATGTATTAAGCTTTAACTTTGAAATGACACTCAGATGCTGAAAAGGAGTTAAAAATATCTAGATATATTTTAGAATTATTTATAAACTCCAAGCATCAGAAAGTCAATCTAAAAGCCATCCCAACTCCCCTACACATGCACACACACAGGCATACACATAGGTTTACCTATAAGTGGAACAATATATATATATTTTTATACTTTAAGTTCTGGCGTACATGTGCAGATCATGCAGGATTATTACACAGTTACACACATGCCATGGTGGTTTGCTGCATCCCCCGTCATCTACATTAGGTATTTCTCCTAATGCTATCCCTCCCAAATCCGCCTACCCCCTGCTATCCCTTCGCCAGCTTCCCAACCCCCCAACAGGCCCCAGTGTGTGATGTTCCCCTCCCTGTGTCCATGGGTTCTCATTGTTCAACTCCCGCCTATGAGTGAGAACATGCGGTGTTTGGTTTTCTGTTCTTGTGTCCATTTGCTGAGAATGATGGTTTCCAGCTTCATCCATGTCCCTTCAAAGGACATGAACTCACACATTTTTATGGCTGCAAAGTATTTCATGGTGTATAGGTGCCACATTTTCTTTATCCAATCTATCATTGATGGGCATTTGGGTTGGTTCCAAGTCTTTGCTACTGCAAACAGTGCCACAATGAACATACATGTGCACATGTCTTAAGAACAATTTATAATCAGTATTCCTTATAGCAACAATAGATTTAAAATTCAGTTAAAATATGTCTTCAAATTTGTAAGGGAAACTTATTTTAAGCCTAAATTTCTTTACCAAGTCAAACTAGCAGAAAGGCGAAATAAAGTTATTTCAGAAGTGTAAAGTACTTAGAAATGTACTATCTTTGAATTATTTCAGAAAGGGAAATGGGCTCAAGCAAAAATAAACAAATAGATAAATAAATTCAAGAGCACGTGGGAAGACACGGGGTCCAAGAAAAACTGAGGAGCAAAGAAATCATTAAAACTATACTGAAACTGTAACACTTGTTAGTAAATGAAATCTAAGAAATTATAGGCCATGAAAATTAATTTAAAAAACACGGAATATATAAAAATATTTATATATCTAAAACTATGTAAGGGTAGCAGGTAAGAAAAGTAAAAAAAATAAGGAAACAACTGTGCTTCATTTATTATCTTGTTGGTTAAGTGGGTGATATGATATAAACACTGATTATTGATTGATATCAAACTTCATTCTAAACACAAGATGACAGCTGTCAGGGCTATTGCTATCATCATGTAAAGGGAAACTGCCTGAGAATAAGGACTTCACAAAGTAAGCTGAACTGAGAAACAGAGAAAGATACATTCCTGAAAAGATGATTTGGGCCCCCATGGCCACTAATTATATAAGCCTGAACATTCATAGGCTTTTCAGAGGTCTGAGTCAGTAAATCCTCCCTTTTATTATCTCAAACTAATTCGAGTTAAGTAGTTGATGTTTTCAGATATGAAAGGAAATGTAAAGTACCTACAAATTTATAAAAATTGATTTGAAAGTCTAACTCATTGATTCCCAACCAGCAGCTGAGCCACCTGGCCCCGGGGCATCTGGAAGCAAGTGCAGGTATGTTTGTTGGTTATGAGTTCTCGTAAGCTACAGATGCTGAGTATCTGCAGTGCTCAGGACAGCACTGTGCCAGGGGAGACTGCTCTGCCCAAATGTCAGCACTGCCCCGCTGAGAAGCAGTGACCATGATGAACTGATCACCTAGGAATTTAAGAATTACCCAGATTTGCTCGTCTGGAAATAATAATCTTCTGTATTATGAAAAAGTTCCTCAAAAAAGTCTAGCCTTGTTCCTCACTTGTTTCCTCATCTAGGGTTATCTTTGCAAAACACAAATTTGATGTTGCACCTCTAGTTTACAAGCCTTAATTCAAAACTCCCCCCAACTCTGAGTGACTTAGCCCTTCTAGGGCCTTTCTACACAGGAACACACTGTCCCCCCATCCCCTAAAGTACACCCTCTTCCCTCTTTGCCTGTGTAACTTCCACACATCCACCAGAACAAGGTCACAGTATCGGAACTGGGCCTCCCCAGCTACATTAGATCCCATCATGAGCTTTCAGAGCACTGTTCTGCTCCTTCATAGGCCTGACTCTGACTGCAGTTTCACATTTATGTTGACATTTGGCTCATGTCTGTCTCCCAACAGACTACAAGCTCAACGAGGACAGAGACTGTTAAGGGCTTTGCTCATCATTTGATAACTCCAGCTACTACATATTACAGGAATATAACAGATTCCCAAGAAACATTATAGCAGAAAAGGGTGAATGAAAACTTGAAGGATCCAATATCATGGAAGAAACTAAAAAAAGAATCACAGTTCTACTCCTAGTAAGACCCTAATGTGTCTTATTTATATCAAACATTAAGGGAACAAATAATACATATATTATTTAAACCACTTCAGTGCATAGAAAAGCATGGAACATTTCTTAGCTAATTTTCTAAGTGTAGCATAACCCAATACCAATACCACCCAAGGATAGACAAAAAGAACCACTGAGCAATTTGATATATGAAAATAGATGCAAAACTTGGAAATAAATATTAAGGACCAATCCAGGAAAAAAGAAAACATTACTATTAAATAGCCTTTATAGCAAAAATGTAAGAGTCCTTCAACATTGAGTAACAATATAATTGTCTACTCTGATCATTTTTAAATAGCTTACAAAAATGTGATAATAACCAACACCAAATCAGATGCAAACTCACAGAAAATTAGGAATAGAAGGAAGTGTTTTAAAATTCATAAATTATATCTGCTGTGGACTCACAACAAATATATTTAACAATGAAATGTGAGAAGTACATACATCAAGAAAAATAAATATATCCTCTTTTTGATATCTGTTGCTTCCATTCAACAGTGTTCATTAGGTTCTAGCTAATACATTAACAAACAAAGAAATAAGTATTATAAAAACTGGAAAAAAAGAACCAATAGAACCACTACTATTGTGAATTATAAATCACTGTTTATCTTGAAAACTAAACACTATAAACACTGTTTATCTTGAAAACTAAACACTGTCTTGAAAACTGGAACAATAAGTTAACTATGGGGGACCCATGCTCAATACATTCAGTCAAGAGAGATTTTTTTTTTAAATTATACTTTAAGTTCTGGGGTACATGTGCAGATCTTGCAGGATTATTGCATAGGTACATACATGCCATGGTGGTTTGCTGTCTCCATCCCCCCATCACCTACACCAGGCAATTCTCACAACATCATCCCTCTCCAATCTCCCCACCCCCCACTGTCCTCCCCCTAGTTCCCCAGCCCTCAACACACTCCTGTGTGTGATGTTCCTCTCCCTGTGCCCATGTGTTCTCATTGTCCAACACCCACTTATGAGTGAGAATACGCTGTTTGGTTTTCTGCTCTTGTGTCAGTTTGCTAAGAATGGTTTCCAGATTCATCCATATCCCTACAAAGGATATGAACTCATCCTTTTTTATGTCTGCATAGTATTCCACGGTGTATATGTGCCACATTTTCTTTGTCTAGTCTATCATTAATGGGCATTTGGGTTGGTCCCAGGTCCCTGCTATTGTAAACTGTGCTGCAATGAATACAAGTGTGCATGTGTCTTTATAATAGAATGGTTTATAATCCTTTTGGTATATGCCCAGTAATGGAATTGCTGGGTCAAATGGAATTTCTATTTCTAGATCCTTAAGGAATCACCACACTGCCTTCCACAATGGTTGAACTAATTTACACTCCCACCAACAATGTAAAAGTGTTCCTATTTCTCCACATCCTCTTCAGCATCTGTTGTCTCCAGATTTTTTAATGATCACCATTCTAACTGGCATGAGATGGTATCTCGATGTGGTTTTGATTTACATTTCTCTAATGACCAGTGATGATGAGCATTTTTTCATATGTTTGTTGGCCTCATAAACGTCTTCGTTTGAAAAGTGTCTATTCACATCTTTTGCCCACTTTTGAATGGAGAGTAATTTTTAAAAAACTGAAAATAAGAAACTGTCTTTGGATAGGAAGATGCCATATGCTGAAGGTATCAATTCAAGTTTTCTATAAATTTAAGGCAATTCCAATATAAATTATGCACCATAATGAATGGAAATTCATCACAGGAATGCAAGGTTAGTTTAACATCTGACATTCAATTGATGTAATAGACACTATCAATAGAATTAAAAATAAAAACCATATGATCATCTACACTGATGCACAAAAATTGTTTGACAAAATGTAACACATTTGCATGATAAAAACACTTTAAAAAGTAGGAACAAAAGGGAATTTCCTCAACATGATAAAGGCCATCTATGAAAAACCCACAAATAACATTATACTTAATGGCAAAAGACTAAATGTTTCTCCCTTGATATCAGGAACAAGATAAGAATGTCCACACTTAGACTTCTTTTCAGTATTGTGCTGTAGGTTCTAGCCAGGACAATCAAGCCAGAAAAAGAAATAAAACACATTTGGATTGGAAAGTAGGGAGTAAAACTATCTCTAATTATAGAAGACATGATCATATATGTATATGTGTGTGTGTGTATCTGTGTGTGTATATATGTATGTGTGTGTATTTGCATGTGTGTAAATATATCTATATATATGTGTATGTGTAATCCACTAAGAAACTATTGGAACTAACATATGAGTTCATCAAGTTTGCAGGATACATAATCAATGTATAAAAAAACCAATATTGTTTCTACATATTTGCAGTATAAAATCAAAAATTAAAATTAAGAAAACAAATTCCATTTATAATAGCATTAAAAAAATACTTAGTAATAAATTGGCCAAAATGAAAGCAATACTTATTCTCAAAAATCATAAAACATTGTTGAAAAAAATTAAGATCTAGATAAATGGAAAAATGTTCATGTATTAGAAGACTTAATTTTCTTCCAGTTGTTAAGATGGCAATAATTTCAAATTGCTCTACAGATTCAACATAATTCCTATAAGCATCTCACCTGATTTCTTTGTAGAAATTGACCTGCTACTTATACAATTTAAATGTATTTGTTAGGTACCCAGAAGAGCTAAAAGAATCTTTAAGGAACTCACACTTCCTAATTTCAGAACTTACTATAAAACCACAGTAATCAATAAAGTGTACTGGCATTACCAAAGACATACAGAGCAACAGAATAGCACTGAGAATTCAGATATAGAACCATATTTTATATTCAACTGATGTGCTGGGAAAAAACTTGATAGCTACCTGAAAAGGAATGAAACTAGACCTTTGCCAAACAGCATATACAAAAACTAACTCAAAACAGATAAAAAACCTAAATGTAAGAGTTAAAAGCCATAAAACTCTTAGGCAAAAGTATCTAAGTAAATTCTTATGATCTCTGATTTGGCTCAGATATAAAACAAAAGCATAAAGAACAAAAGAAAAAAATAGCTAAATTGGATTTCATCAAAATTAAAATCTTTTGTGCCTCAAAAAATACTATCAAGAAAGTGAAAAGACAACCTATCAAAATGGGAGAAAATATTAGCAAAGCAATTATGAGACAAAGTTATATCTAGACTATATGAAGAACTCTTAACAAGTCAATAACAAAAATACAAAGAATTCCATTAAAACATGGTCAATGGCTCTGAATAGATATCTCTCCTAAGGCAATATACACATGGCCAATAAGCACATGAAAAAATGCTCAGCATCATTAGTCACTAGAGAAATACTAATCAAAACCACACTAAGCTAGCAGTTTATACCCACTATAATGAAAAAGTCAGATAATAACCAGTGTTGGTGAAGATGTGGAGAAATCAGAACTCTTGTGCACAACTGTTGGGAATGAAAAGTAGTGCAACTGCCATGGAAAGTCTGGGAGTTCCTCAAAAAGTTAAACATAGAACTACTACATTACCCAGCAATTCCACTCCTATGAATATACCCTGAACAATGGAAAACAGGCATTCAAACAAAAACTTGTAGAGGAACATTCACAGCAGCACTATTTACAAGAGCTAAAATGTGGAAACAACCCAAATGTCTATCAACTGATAAACTGATTTTTTTAATGTGGTATATATATCCATAAAATGGAATATTATTTGGTCATAAAAAGAAATGAGGAACTGACATATGTACAATATGTATGAACTTTGAAAATATTATGCTAGGTGAAAGAAGCAAGGCACAAAACGCCACATATTTTGTGATTCTTTTTGTATAAAATGCCCAGAATTGGCAAACCCATGGAGAAAGAAAGCAGACAATGGTTGCTTAAGGCTGATGAGGCAAGGGGAAATAGAGGAATAAGGAAGTGATAAGCTAAGGAGGTGACAGCTATCAAGTTACTTTATGAAGTAATGAAAGTGTTCTAAGTTTGACTGATGATAGTTGCACATATCCATGAATATACTAAAAACCACTGAACACCTTAAATGTATGAACTGTATAGTATGTAAATTACATTTCAATAAAGCTGTTTTTAAAAATATTAACAATACAAGGAACGATCAATAATTGCTTCTTGTACCCCTAGTATAAGCTCAGTGTCAGTCTACATTTTAACTTTGTATTTTTCTTAAAGCTATTCATTGCTTTACAAATTCCTTCAGTTGTTTCATAACAAGAGAAAAGTTATTTTAATGTAAAATTATTCTATTTTTATCTAGATAAAAACATAGAAATAATTTATCACACAACGAGTGTGCTGAAGTTAATTACTTGCGTTATTCTCCAATTACCCTTGGTAAACTTTCTGTCTCTACAAGACACTGCACAAAGCACAATTCATACTTGTCTTTTACTATGTCAAATAAAAAAATCTATCACTATGCATCATAAAATCTCTAGATGAGGGCACTCCTTACTGCAGAAGAGTACTGTATTTTGAGATGGACCAGAAAAATGAGGAGAAGAAATAACATTTATTAAAGCACATAACAGAACATGAATAGTACCAAGAAAGCCTGGGCATCCATGACATACACCCACACATTTTGACAACTAGAAGTCACTTCCGAATGAAGTCTCACTAGAGACCTAAGAGAGTAGCATAGGGAAATATGCCTGTAACTCGACGTCATACACCTTTTGGCTCACAAATGCCTGAGAACATCTAGGAGAAAAGCATAATTAAGACTAGAAATAAGTAGAATGAACTTGAAGATCAGTAAAAAAAAAAAATCATTTGAGAATTCCTAACATATCCCATATATAAGAGGTGTTTTGAAGAACATAAAAAGAAACCAATGTCTTGTCTAAGTATAGCTCTCCATCAATAAAGAAAAGTTTGGAGATTTTTAAAAATGTTATTCAAACTTACTCCACCAAAATGAACAGAAGTGACAAAGAGATCAAGGTGAATTCCTAAGCACCACATTTGCATAATACTTAAAAGTGCCTGTGAAGGAGTAAGTTTAAATGTTCTGTCACATATTAGCACCATGGGCCTAAGAGTTAAATAAAATCATATTCAGAACAAAAACAACCTACCATTATGTGTTCAAGTAGAGAATCTATTGCAACTATGTTATCAAAATATGTTCTGGAAAAAAAAAAAACATAAATCCTGTAAGTAATTTTATTAGATCACAGTACATATTAAACTTTAAATGCATTTCCTGGTTTTGTCTACATTCAAATAAAAAACATAAAGATATATAAAAATATTTTTTAATTAGTATAGTAATATTATTTTAAAGAGACAAATAAAACTTTATTATTGACCTTAGCATGAGAATTCTAATTCCAGAGAATGCAATCAGTATTTATTTTACTGATAGGTATCAGTGTAGAGAGAAAGTTTATTGCATTTAAAAAGTATGCAGAAATAAAATTGCATTCACCGTATTTAATATTTTATTAATAACTCTGATCTACAATAAAAATATTTAAATGTGCTAAATCTCAATAGTTATATATAAATTATTGCTGAAAAACTGGAGAAAGTTAATATTTAGCTTAAGTGTACTAAGAAAGTAACATAAATCATTTGAGCAGAAATGTCAGATTACAAGTAATGTTATGGATCTAGTGACTTTATATGAATATATATTCATTATTAAAAACAGCAAGTAAATGTTTCAAAGACAAATAGTACATATACTAAAATGTAAACCTGAAAAAAGATAAATCAATAGGCATGTAACATACAGAAAATGTAAAGAAGAACTCTTAAGATAGACTCTACTGTCTAGGTAACGCTCTACTTAGTTGGCTGAGGTAACTGAGGGGGGCTTTTGCAGTCCCATGCTTCTTTAATTGTGTTATTTCAAAAAAGACATGTAACATAAACTAGTAACTTCAAACTAATTAATGAGGCTCAACAATAATTACTGATGAGTCAATTATTAAGTGCATATACAGTGATATGAAACATAACACGCCATAGTTAGTGCCGGAGGCCACAGAGGAACAAAGTACATTCCTCCTTTAGTAAGCTTGTAGGTCATGACCCTAAAGTTACCACATCCTGGGGCATATTTTAGATTTCAGTGATTAATTATATGGGTCAAATATATAGAAAATATCCCCTGTGATAAATAAAACCAATAAAAATATGTGATTTAATAAATGCCTATTACATAAGTGCTTCCACTACCAGCCAAAGAGTTTTTCTAGGTCAAACCAGGGAAATGGAACATTTTATCAGAAATGATAACTGAAATACTATATATGGGAAAATTTAAATAATAATATTAATAATGTTTAATTTACGGACATTGTTAGACAAACCAAATAGGACTTTTTGGGGAAAAAAACAAAACAGAGCATTTTTTCTTCTACTGTAGCCATTATTCTCCTGCAAAAATAGATATATTCAGTGTCTTTAACATGTTCTAAGAGAGTCTATTTAGACAATAAACATCAAACTGAAAATTAAGATCATCACGTATATATCTGCAACCCTTCACTTTAGAGTGAACGTAAGTGGGAATATAGCTCTACAGTCCATAATATGATTATCCGTACTTCCCAGACTACTTGTAAAGATGGATCTTCAATTACCAGCTGCAACAGACAGTAGTATATTTCTGCCACAGGCTGCACTTAATTTAAACCGCTGATAACCAAGAACTACGACATAACAAGAAATGAACACTTACTTTGATACATCGAGTAGAAAGTCATTCAATTCAGTCTGTTTGGCAAGGCCTCTGCATACCTACCATATAAAATAAAAGCTACAATTATAAAAGAATTCTGCTTATTCAAAAATAAAACTTCCAGAATACTATTTATTTATTGAAAGAAGGCCTAACACAATCACATGCATTATAATGTAATAATAATACCAACAACCATTACTATTTACTGAATACTTAAATGTGCTAAACGTTGTTCTAAGTATATTTATTGTCTCAGTCACCACAAAACATTACAGGTTTGGAATTTATATTTCGTACTGGAGTCATAAAGATGTTAAGAACATGCTGAGGCTGGAGACGTAATAAGGGACAGAAGCAGCGCTCAGCTCCAGGGAGTCTACTCAAGTCCCTCTTTAGAACTCCTTTACACTGTCCTTTTAAAAATTGTAGGTGAGCATATATTCCACCTATATTTGATAATTCAAGAGTCTTTTCTACTCCTTTATCCTACAGCTTGATTTTTCTTCCTTGCATACAGTTCCTCCCTTATCAACCTCAATTTGCTGAAACAGAAGTAGAAAAATAAAACCACCGCTAAAAATTGAGAGAGGGAGAAAATACCTAACAATGCCACATTGCTACTATGTTCTTGAACTTTAAAGTCTAACCACCAGTAAAACTCTAAGTAGTTGGTGATTTTTAAATACCTTCAAGAGAACCAGATATCTTAAAGTTAGTATGTTTCACAGACTACTTAGAGGAAAATTTAATTTAGGAAACGGAATCATAAATATATCAATGCAACTCCAGTAGGAGATTGTTCCTAGGTTTTCAGTAGAAAGTATTATAGTAGGACATATGCCATTTATTGCATAAATTGTGCATGTGTGTATTTTATATATAGATATATATGTATCTGAATACACACACATATAATTGCAAAATAAGGTGGGAGTAAGCAGATATAAATGATTAAATTAAAATTTCCAGGAACAATGGAAAATTCTAATATCCCAAAATAAGGCTTTTGGTGACTTAACCTTGACTTCAGTCTTCAATGCTACACTTTACTTTTTTTTAATATACATTTTATTGCATTTTAGGTTTTGGGGTACATGTGAAGAACATGCAAGATTTTTGCATAGGTACATACATGGCAAACCACAATACTACACTTTAAAAAACTCTTCTCTCTTAGGAAGCCCCTGCAAAAACACTCCAAAGACTCACCTGCACCTGATGTATTGCTACTGAAGCCCAGGCAAGATTTGCTGTTGCAACCTAAAAAAATTAGAAACACATACCTATAAATAGTAATATATTATACATGTATAACAAGTTTTTATTAGTCATCTCAACAAAGGACTGTGGCATACATGTATATGAAGAATTTTCTGAGATCACTGAGGTTTGAACATTTTGCCAAACACAAAGCACCAGTTATTTACAAGGTTTTTCTTTTATATTTCCCCTTCTATTTAATTGACTTTAATGTTCTCTTGTTCATCTTAATTTTGGATAAAATGGAAAACAAACTGATTGTTAAGAGAGCTATAGCCCAATGATTTAAACATAATTATTATTTTTCAGCTTAACAAAAATACTATCAAAAAGAAATCTAATGACTTTAAATAATGAAATATTTCTAAAATGTAAAAATCATATATATATATATATATACATACATATATACATACATGCACACTAGCTAACGAGTTGCTCAAAATTACTAGCTATTCTACTTCTTTTATTATTCACTCATTCAGCCAATATTCATGAGTGCCTATTATGTACCAGGCACTATTCTAGGTGCTGGAGATACCGTAGTAAAGAACAGACATGGAGGAGCTTTCTTTGTACTCCAGGGAGAAAGACAAGAAAGGAAATAAGTGTAGCCCATAATATATTAGACGGTGACAGGTGCCACAGAGAAAAAGCAGCAGGAAGAGAGAAAGACATACTGGATAGGAGCCATTCAAAAGTACATGAAGTATTCAGGGAAGGCCTTGTAGAGAAGGCAACATTTGAGGAAATTCCCAAAGGATGTGGCCATGATGAGGATAAAGGGAGAGAAGAAAAATGCAAAGGCCTGAGCAATAGCCTGTCAGCCTTGCCCAGGGGCCCAGCGTGGCTGAAGTGAGTGAGGGTCAGCTGGAGTAGGTCAGCCTTGCCCAGGGACCCAGTATGGCTGCAGTGAGTGAGGGTCAGATGGAGTAGGTCAGCCTCGCCAAGGACTCAGTGTGGCTTGTGAGTGAGGGTCAGCTGGAGTAGGTCAGCCTTGCCCAGGGACCCAGTGTGGCTGGTGAGTGAGGGTCAGCTGGAGTAGGTCAGCCTTGCCCAAGGACCCAGTGTGGCTGGCGAGTGAGGGTCAGATGGAGTAGGTCAGCCTTGCCCAGGGACCCAGTGTGGCTGGTGAGTGAGGGTCAGATGGAGTAGGTCAGCCTTGCCCAGGGACCCAGTATGGCTGGAGTGAGTGAGGGTCAGATGGAGTAGGTCAGCCTCGCCAAGGACTCAGTGAGGCTGAAGTGAGTAAGGGGCAGCTGGAGTAGCATGGGATGTGGTCATTCAGGCAAGTGGACAGGAATTAGGTCGCTGAAGGGAACTGGTTCATATTGGATGTGATATTTTAATATTTGGTTTTAGTATTAATGAGCCAATTCAGTGAATAGTGAATGGAACTCATGGTTTTCCAAATGTATTTGACACTAGAAACTTTTTTTCAGGACACGAGCTAAGAAAAAGACATTTTAAAAAAGACTTAACCAGAGTGTGAAAATTCTCCAAGTCATTCTACTACTTTCTATGACTAAGAGTATGGCATACCTTTTATTGTTATAATGGATTGTTTTTTGTTTGTTTTGTGGTTGTGTGTGTGTGTGTTTTCTTTTCTTTTCTTTTTCTTTTTTTTTTTTTTTTTTT
>NW_016107704.1:1760022-1765054 GCF_001604975.1 Cebus imitator | reverse complement strand
TTGAGAAAGAGTCTTACCCTGTTGCCCAGGCTGAAGTGCAGTGGTACGATCTCAGCTCACTGCAACCTCTGCCCCTTGGGTTCCAGAGATTCTCTGGCCTCAGCCTCCCAAGTAGCTGGGACTACAGGCATGTGTCACCACGCACAGCTAATTTTTGTATTTTTAGTAGAGATGGGGTTTCACCATGTTGGCCAGGATTGTCTCGATCTCTTGACCTCGTGATCTGCCCACCTCAGCCTCCCAAAGTGTTGTGATTACAGACATGAGCTACTGCACCCAACCTCAATTCTTATTCTTACTTAACAAAAGGACTATATTTCTAATGTAACCAGTTTCCTCTCCAAACAGAAACAGGTTTTAAAATCATCATTATTAGTATCAAAACACTGTTAAGCAAACTGTGATTTTAAATATTAATTCACATATTTTCAGTTTAGTTTTACTTAGCAATACTAACAAGCACCTTCAATGAGCTAGGTAGGACTAAAAATTCTAACAAGCAGCATTTAAAGACCTCACCTCTTGGTGACTAAGACAGAAGGCTTCTTTGCCCCAGTGCCGATACAGCTCAAGAATACCAATCAAGTCACCAATTGCAGTGACAATTGGTAAGCAAAGAACAGACTGGATGCGAGTCCCTGATTCCAGTCCAGTACCTCGTGGAAATCGTTCATCCTGAAAAACAAAAAGAGAAAAAGATATAAATTCAGTGAAATGATCATTAAGTTAATTCCTATTTCTATCAGAAATTGCCATGATACTTGTAATCAATAATAAGCAGTACTTTTCAAAGAAAAACTAAATGACGATAGCCACCATAAATCTTATGTAAGAAAATGCTTACTTTTTCATGGAACTTATGCCCAAACACTGCTTTAATATTTCTTTATCCCTATGCAGTATAAATTTAATTAATGAATGACTGTTAATTCCATATGATAATAAAAATAATCATAAATGCCGACATTTATTCATCGTCTTCTATGTGCCAGAACAGTCTTAGGGTGTTTACAGGTACAATGCCACAGAGAAAATTACTCCAAATGTAAATACTATGTGAAGAAAATTATATATAAGCTTTTTCTATTTTTAAGTCTAGAATAACACAAGTGTGTGTTAATAACAATTGTTCGAATTGAATCTCAAAGACCCATATTAACTGTTCAAATCATCTAATAATGATCAATTATTTATCATAAGAAATGAAACTGGTTCACTGATTTTAATAATTTTCTAGCTTAGCAAATTTACTCAAAGGAAGTACAGTGAAATTGAATGAATTAATATCAAAAGCACCAATTCTATTTATTCAATTTCTACTGTCTGTAGGAAGCTATCAGGCATGAATTAGAACTTCATGACATAGTATAGCTCTGTAATTTACAGATCTTTTGAAAGCTTACATACACAACAGAACATTTTCAAACGAGAACTTATATAGCATGGACCCTTCCTTCTCTTCTTCTCTCCCTTCCTCCCTTCTTTTTTCTTCCCTCCTTCCATATCTTCCTTTCTTCCTCTAGCTACCCAATTTATTCAAGGTCATACATATAACGGTGGAAAAACCAAAATTAAAACCAGGGTTTCATGACTCCTATTAGCACTTAGAGCAATTTTTTATACCTATGTACTTGTTTGCACTGTTACCTTTAAAATCTATACTCCATGTAGCAAAATTTCATTAAAATGTCCACATGTACTGTGGAAGACTAGACTGAGGGCTCCGCTTTGTCTTGTTTCTCTGTATCTATGTCCTTTGTCAGTGATCAATACTGATTCTTGGCCTGTCCATGTGATTTGCTTTGGCTAATGGGAGGGTAGTAAATCTGATGGAAGCAGAGGCTTGAAAACTCATTTGTATGTTCCCACTACTTCTCTTGGACTCCTGCTGCCATCACAAAACCATGCCAGCATAGCCTTGCTAGAATTGGGTGAGAGACACATGGAAAGCAGAGGGCATAAGAGGCCAGCCAGCACCTAACTGGTGGCCAGCTGACCTCAGACGCTTGGGCAAGCACAACGGACAGCAGTCCAGATCAGCAGAATGACCCCGTCCTTAGATTCCTAAGAAACAACATGTGGCTACTGTACGATACCACTAAAATCTGAGGTAGTTTGTCATACAGCAATAGCTAACTCATTCATATGCATCCTAGCAAAATATGAAACAAAGCAGGAATCATTTAGTTTACATTAATATAAATATATACAGTATTTTTGTGTTTAACTGAACTGGCATGTGTTGAAATAAGAACTGTTCAAGTCTAGTTCTAAGTGAGTAAGAGGAATTTTCTGAGTACAAATCATTAACTTACACATTAATATATTGATCTCTACCCAGTTTTAATGCTTTTTAAAATGAAACTAAGTTATAACATCAAAATGATATGCCATCTTTCTTAATTAAATACTTTAGGTTAAAAATATCGCAAAGAGTCAAAAAGCCATTTACTTCAAGGATGTCTTCTGCTAGCAGTGTTTTCCTGGACTTGGCCACATAAGCAGAGGTGGTGGTGCCCTGGGTGATGGGCCCAGCAGGGATGGGGCGGGGTTTTCCTTCCTTTTTCCCTGGTGGTATGAACACACACAGGCTCTAGGGAGAACAAAAGACGTTTTACAGACTTTCCTGTACATGTGCATGGTACAAAAAGACACATGCTAATCTTACTCAACAGTCACAGTAAATCTGTGAGCCGATTAAAAGAAGAGTCATAAAATGAGGAAAGGTGCTTTGCCATGATCAAACCAGATTATCTAAAGTGAAACTATCTCACATTTCCAGTTCACAAAAAATACACACTCAAATTTAAAACCGAAATGAATGTACAGGCACAGAAATACTCTTCCAATAGCCTCCTGTGTTGATACATAGAAAATAGTGAAATGAGAAAAAAATGCATCCTGTCATTGAGATCAGGATTCTATCAGACAACAAACAAAGGGTCCAGCCTCCCTACAGACTTGACGCGTGTTACCTGAAGATAGAATCAGTACCTGTAAGTCAAGTCATTCAGTTATATTTTTCATTCTCATTAGAAATCTTCCTTTCTTAGAACCTTCTCTTTATAAGACTCACTCACATTGCTTCAACTGGCTAGTTTATAAAACTGCAGATTCAGAATACTCTAGATGAAAAATTTGCTCTTCTCTGAGCAAAAATCTTGACAAGTCTGAGTGATTTTTCCTTTTCAAATGACTGGTGAGAGGGTAAAGTCCTGAAACTATTTTTTAAAAAAATAGTAGAAACAGTTATTTTGATGAAATCCCAACATATTTTTAAATTATTTTCTACTAAATAAGAATTGCTACTTAAATCATGTAGAAATTGGGGGCAATATTTTGATATAATTGTATTATGACTGTCTACAAAATTTTAAAATATTAAGGTTTGGTTAAATTTCCTACAGACTTCACATTATTTTTATCTTATGTTTGATTATTATAACAAAGAATGAAGACAATTTGAAGTAATAAGTATCAGGTAGCCCTCTTAACCTAAGTACCTTTCTATAATACTTGTTATTACTAAGGTAGTTCTAAGGATGAGACAGATACATTATTTAAGATTTGTAAAATTAGAGAACTCTTTCTTTAAACATCTTAAAATCAAAAGAGAATGAACCCCATACACTTGACTTAATGAAACGCATAAACTTGGCTTAATGAACAAGGAGGAAGAAAGAAGAATGCAAAACTTTGCTTTAACCCTGGGTGCTTTAAATAAATAACAGTTATAAGCAATTAGAAGCTAAGTTCAAAATACTTGTATTTCCAAGTATATCTACATAGGGCTGAAATTAAGTTGTACCTGCTATTAATAAATACAACCTAATGCATGTGAAAATATATTTTAAGTAATTCTTTTAAAAATAAGCTTAATATGTTTAAACACAAAGTATACACTTATGGATTAAAAAATATATATCTGATGAATGACAGTTTGAACTTAGCTATTTTTTTAAAAGGCCACAAAAACTACCTTCTAGTTACTATAATTATATTGGGCACCAATATACACATGGCATAGAGTAAGACTGTCATTAGATTTAGTATCTATCATTGTCCAAATTCAATTCAGCTTGTCACCCTTCCTTAAGATAGAAAGAGTAGAAAAGAAATTCAAGAAGAAGAAGAAGAGACAAATGCAAGAAAAAAATTTTAAATGTGGTATATCTAGCGTGAAGAAAAATTAGAATTGACAGTGATTTTCTCCAACTATAAGAAAGCAACTGTCCCTTTTCTCTACTGAAGACAGAACTGCAGGAAATGAACATAAACTGAACTGAGTGGGGTTCAGATAACTCTTAAAGAAGAACATGTCATGATAAAACAGAAGGTGAACTCTGGAGCAAGCTTCTAACAGCAGCTCTGTACTTTTTATGGCTGAGTGTGGAAGTCATAGTGTTTGGCTGCATTTGTTTGTTTGAAAATATAAAACACATTTCTTCTTTTTATGACTTAGCCGTAGGCCCTTTAAGGCTGAACTTAATCACATTCAATTCAAGTTATGTATAGTTTCATAATCCAATAATGATAGACTATCTTACACATTCCTACAGTATTAGATGATCATATATTTAATATTATAAAACATGTATTGCTTCTGTGTAGGTTTCATATGATACACAAGAAATAGGTAAGCAAATACTGGGCCCAAGAGTATATGGAAAGCTCTTCTACTAGTAACTTGTTGAAAATAAAAGGCTTAGAAGTCTTTCAACTACTTGCTAGAATATGAAAAACTTCTCCATGTAGTTAAAATAACTGAATAATTCTTTACAGTAGAAACTTTATACTTGTCTTCCTAATTAGCTCATGATTTTTGTTCATATTAATCAAACATAAACGTTTCCAACGAGAGCTGATGATAAATGCTAACAAAACATTGAATACATTGTGGTATTAAGGCCAAAAACTCCGGCAGAAGGGAAAATGAAGACTAAGCTAAAAACACATGTTGGCTGGCTGTTTTGCCCATTAGTCGATGCAATTTCTTAATTATGTTGATGTTCTTTATTTTTTGGTATTTTTT
>NW_016107704.1:1713983-1758847 GCF_001604975.1 Cebus imitator | reverse complement strand
ACCAGGATGGTCTCGATCTCTTGACCTCGTGATCCACCCGCCTCGGCCTCCCAAAGTGCTGGGATTACAGGCGTGAGCCACCGCGCCCGGCAGCTTCTTGGACTTTTAAGTGAATGGTAACCTGTGGCCACATCATGCTCTACTCTGATTTTTAGCAATTAAGCCTCAAAAAAAAAAAAGACAGGAATAAATCCAATCCACATGGCTCTTGTAAAAAGGCATCTATTTGGCTTTTAATACAAAATGACTTAGAGAAATACAGCGAGAAAATATTATACAAGCCAGTTACTTAAAAAAAAAACAAAAAAAAAACAAAAAAACCCAACCAACGAATTTGTCACATTGGGCCTGCATTAGAAAACAGGAAACAAGAAAAAGAAAACAAATAAAACAGTCCCTGAAATCTGGCAGGTGGTTTTTAGAAGCCATGGGAGCTTGCCTTAGTCATCCTGGTGAAATGGGACAGAAGTGGTTTTTGGAATATGGCCACCGCCTCCTCTGTTTCTTGCTAGTAATGGTCATCTGAAGGGAGGGTGCTAGCCTGGGCAGCCAACATTTGACGTCACTTATGCAGTCTGAGGTCTCAAAGACAAGCAGCCTTGGAATCTTCTATTCCATATCTTCACTGAATCTCTCCCATATACAGTCTCTTGTCACTCGATGCTGAGATAATGATGGGCTCGTCAGGGTGGAAAGCAACTTCATTGATGGAGCCAGCATGGCCAGGCAGCTTATACAATATGCTCCTGCTTGTAGTATCCCACACATACACAAACCTGTCGCCTGAGCCAGCTGCTATTTTGCTTCCATCAGGTGACCAAGAACATCTCAGGAGGTTCTTTTCAAAGTTGTGCACATTTCCTTGAAATATCTTTACACACCTCTCTTTGGGGGCAAATGACCGGACATCCCAGACATGAACTGTATTATCCATTGCATTGGACAAGAGATAAGAGCCTTCAGAACTTAAACTCAGGCCAGTCACTGAATCTGCATGGCCTCTCATGGTGTAGGTTAGCTTGTTCTGGCGTAGGTCTCAGACCTTGACATCATTGTCTATTCCACCAGAAATAATCTGATCACTTGTGTCATTGAAGGTCACAGCTAACACCTGGTATGTGTTCTGAAATGTCTGGATAGCTGCTTTCTTCCGGATGTCCCAAAGCTTAACTGTGCCATCGTCACTGCCAGTGCAGACAAGTTGAGGCCCTCTCCTGGCTGGATAACAGGAATTCACAAAGGAAGTGTGTCCCTTGAGCCTTTTAACCCTCTCACCTGTTTCACTATCCCACACAGCCACAGTTTTATCTGTGGATGCTGAGAAGAGCATACTGCCATCTGTGTTGTCATGCAGTTCCATCACTGCTCCACTGTGTCCCTTCAGTGTGGCATAGTTATCACAGTCACCATAGACATTCCACAGCAATATCAGTCGGTCAAATCCTGCAGATGCTAAGGTGGATCCGTTGGGGTGGAACTTGCAGCAGTATACTTCCCCTTCGTGTCCAGAGAGCAGCATGATTGGAGCTTGAAGGGAGGAACACCTTGGAGGTCCCGCTTGCAGCAAAGCTCCCAGTGTCGCCTGCTGCTGCCCGGCTCCGGGGGCCGACCTCGTCGCTCCCAACAGCAACTCATGAATTTATCTATAATATCCAGTGTTGAACTGAGTCTCTAAGATCAGCTCCTTCTCTGCTATTGTATAAATATATAAAACCTTTTATTCGGACAAGCTTTCTTTTTAAGAGACTAGAGATAAAAACTACAACTAAAAAAACAAGGAAAAGGTTGAAAGTTTCAAACATTAACCACCTCTATCCCTTCCAGAGAAGAAAGTAACTGCCTTCAGGACATCAACTTGACAAAAGGCTGCTACAGTTTTTCAGCATTTGAGAGTTCTAGAGATGATGGTAACCAATAGTCCCTCCACTTCTCAACTAGCATGGATGAGATTTTCCAAAGAGCAGAAAATAATCCTATTAGAGGCTAGGAACTCCTAGGGGAGGAATCAGCTTTTAAATTTTTCTAAGAAACTCATTATGAAGTAGCTGATATTTTTGTGTTAACAGCAAATTTATATATATATATTTCTTTTCTTTTTTTTTTTCCTGAGAGGGAGTCTCACTCTGTTGCCAGGGTACAGTGCAGTGCGGTGATCTTGGCTCACTGAAACCTCCATCTCCCAGGTTCAAGCAATTCTTCTGCCTCAGCCTCCCGAGTAGCTGGGACTACAGGCATGCGCCACCACGCCCAGCTAATTTTTGTATTTTTAGTAGAGACAGGGTTTCACCACATTGGCCAGGATGGTCTCGATCTCCTGACCTTGTGATTCAACCGCCGCAGCCTCCCAAAGTGCTGAGATTACAGGAGTGAGGCACCGCACTTGGCCTTAAAGTGAGGTAATTTAAACTAGAAAAGATTGGGAGCACAAGTCATAATCAATTGGCTGGTTTCATAAAAAAATTTAAAAACATTCAAATTATATAAATGTAAACTTTAGGAAATAAATAGATTTGGTGGAAAATGAACAAGACAATAGACTAATACAATTTATAAAATACCATCTTTTAATGAAATAGAAAAATCCAATTCATTGATATCAACCAAATAGATGTTTACTTCGCTTGATTAAAACTTGCTTTCATCTTTCATTCCATACACAATTCAAAGATCACTTTATTCATGAGACTTCATTTCAATGTTAAGACTTCAACTCACAAACAGTTAAATTTTAGAAACACTTTTTAAAAAGGAAAAGAGTGTTTAGGTTTACCATTAGGCTAGTATCCTTATAAGACACTAGATGGCACTGGATAGTAAACAAATTCAGATCTATGTAAATGGCCTGTAAATAGCTCCCACAGTTACCTGGAACTTGATATATGGATGACTAACTTTGTTTGCATAATTCTTAAACATAAATCTGCTGAAGTTCACTGTGCACTTGAAAAAGGCAAACAATTACTATAAACTACCGGCTCTGAATATGAAGAATGCAATATTTCAGGTGAACGTTCAGCGTATACATACTGAAGGTAAAACTGAAGATTCTTTTGCTCCTTCATTTTTCCCAGTTGTATCCCAAGAAAAAAACTGAAATGTGTTCTTCCCAGTAGGTGAGTAATAAAAATCAAGTAACAAAGGGGCATGGGGGAGCTATGCTCTTAAAAGAGGTACTGTATTAGGGTGGAGAGAGCATAGCTGCTCTTTATAGAAAGCACAGTAACTTTGGAATGAGAGCCTGGACTTTAGTTTTTGACAGGGGTGTGAACTCAGACAGTCATTACCCACAGGAGAGCCTTGGTTACCTCATCACTAAAATAAAAATATTAAAAAATTTTGAACTGGCTCTTTTAGCTTTAACATTCTATAAATCTAGGACTTCTATAGTCATCTAGTTGTTCATGCTTATAAATAAAAATAAGAAAAAACTTCTTAACTAAGCTAATTTATCAAACCTGTAAATTATGGAGAGGTTATTTTAATAACCTATATATAAAACTATAAATATATTTTTGAATTAAATTTTTTAAGGTATAAATTACACAAGGTTTTCAGCTTTCACAAACACTCTTACAGATTACAGCAGAAAAACTGTAAGGATATTATCAAGTATGTTACATATGTGGCTAAGTATAGCTGTAAAATGATAAAAGGTGAATTAAGCAAAAATTCAGTCATGAAAAAATTATTTTTTCCCAGAAAACGTCTCAAGAGCACTTTGTCTATGGCAGACATTGCTATGGCCAGGATACAACATACATTGTTTTCTTTGCTAACTCCAGATTTCTCATAAATTGCTTCTTCTGCCCAAAAGACATTCCTTTTTTCCCCCTTCTTACCTACTAAGAGGTCTTTAAATCCCCACTCAAATACTGTCTCATCATCCAATCTGTTTTCATGTACTGCAGCCCCATCAAATTCATGACTACATAAATTGAGCTCCTCTCTGTTAGCACATAACAATCACAGGCTGTAACTAGTGGTTGATTTCTCTGTCTTCCCCACTGGTTGTACATTTTTTGATGTGAGAAATAATTTTATTTTTATTTTTGTATGCTCAGCAATTTAGCATAGTTTTTTGGTATTTAGCAGATGTTTTAAATGGTTTGTTAAACAAACAGTATTTATGGTGTAACATTTAACTAGTGGCGGGTAAATGGTAAATTAAGGATTAGAAAGTTTAAGAATTTTGCCAAGTCACATAATTATTAATTACACAATTATTAAGGAGTGAAAGAGAACTCACACAACCTAACTCCAGAACCAAAATTAATTCAATGCTAAACTACTTTCTGGGAAGTTTTTCTTTTTTTCCCAAGTTCTGAAAAAGTACAACAAGCACAGAAATCCCCCTTCTTAAAGGGCTTCCCCAGTAGCGAACAGACAATGTAGACACAGGATCCCAGGCTGCGGGATACATCGGTGTCTCCCCGGGTTACAGTCATCTCCATGGTGCCTGCCGATGACTGGTGCTCAAAAAGTCAGACGAATCAATGGGCTACTGGTTTGCAGAAAGGTAATATTTTAACAGTGTCTTCAATTTGCTCCTTGGTTACCAGACTAATAAGTTTTCTATTACCATTTGCATTTAATAGGGTAATTTATATTTTCCTTGAAAACTTCATTTTTATCTAGGTTTTCAGATTTGTTAGTAAAAGTAATCACTCATAATTTCTCATTTTCATTATATCTCTTGTTTTGCCTGCTTTGAAATTACTAAACATATATAATTAGGTTTCTCTTTTTTTCTCAGTGTCATAATTGGTTTGTCTGTGTATTAGTCTGTTCTCATACTGCTATAAAGAACTACCTTAGACTGGGTAATTTATGAAGAAAAGAGGTTTATTTGACTCACAGTTCTACAGGCTTAACAGGAAGCATGACTGAGAGGCCTCAGAAAACTTACAATCCTGGCAGGAGGCAAAGGGGAAGCAAGGAACTTCTTCACATGACGACAGGAGAATGAGTACAAGGAGGGGAAGTGCCACACTTTTTAAACCATCAGACCTCATGAGAACACATTCACTACCACAAGAAAAGCAATGGGGAAGTCTGCCCTCATGATCCAATCACCTCTCACCAGATCACTCCCCTGACACGTGGCGATTACAATTCAATATGAGATTTTGGTGTGGAAACAGAATCAAACCATATCATTCTGCCCCCAGCCCCTCCTAAATATCATGTTCTTCTCACATTTCAAGACCAATCAGGTCTTCCTCACAGTCCCTCAAAGTCTTAATTCACCTCAGCATTAACTCGAAAGTCCAAGTCACGGCCAGGCACAGTGGCCCATGCTTGTAATTCCAGTATTTTGGGAGGCTGAGGCAGGTGGATCACTTGAGGTGAGGAGTTTGAGACAAGCCTGGCCAACATGGCCATACCTCATCTCTACTAAAAATGCAGAAAAAAAAAACTAGCTGGACATGGTGGTATGCACCTGTAGTCCCAGCTACTCGGGAGGCTGAGGCAGGAGACTTGCTTGAACTCAGGAGGTGGAGGCTGCAGTGAGCCAAGATCACACCACTGCATGCCAGCCTGGATGACAGTGTAAGAATCTGTCTCAAAAAAAAAAAAAAAGTCCAAGTCTAAAGTCTCATCTGAGACAATGCAAGGCCTTTCCATCTGTGAGCCTGTAAAATCAAAAACAAGTTAGTTAATTCCAAGATACAATGGGGGTACAGGCATTGGGTAAATGTCCCCATTACAAAAGAAAGAAATTGGCCAAAACAAAGGGGCTACAGGCTCTGAAAAAGTCCAGAACCCAGCAGGGCGGTCATTAAATATTAAGGCTCCAAAATAATCTCCTTTGACTCCATGTTTCATATCTAGTTCATGCTGATGCAAGGGGTGTGCTCCCAAGTCCAGAGGCACAGCTTTGCCCCTGTGGCTCTGCATGGTACAGCCTCTGTGGCTGCTTTCACAGGCTGGCATTGAGTGCCTACTGCTTATTTAGGCACATGCTGCAAGCTGTTGGTGGATTTTAGGATCTGGAGGACAGTGGGCCTCTTCTCACAGCTCCACCAGACAGTACTCCACTGGGGATTCTATGTGGGGAGGCCCAAGGCAGAGGTTCTCCATGAGGGCTCTGCCTCTGCAGCAGACTTCTGCCTAGATATCCAGGTATTTCCATACAACCTCTGAAATCTAGGTCAAGGCTCCTAAACTCTTGCTTTCTGTGTACCATAGCTAGAGATGAAGTGACTGGGACACAGGGTGCCATGTATGGAGCAGCATGACCTTGGGTTTTGTCCATGAAACCATTTTTCCTAGGCTTTGGACCTGTGATGGGAGGGGCTGCTGTGAAGATCTGTGAAATGTCCTGGAGACATTTTCCCTATTGTCTTGATGATTAACATCTAGCTCCTCTTATGCAAATTTCTGCAGCTGATGCCTTGAATTTCTCCACAGAAAATAGGTTTTTCTTTTTTACCACATGGTCAGGCTACAAATTTTTCAAATTTTAGGCTCTGCTTCCCTTTCAAACATAAGTTCCCATTTCAGACCCTCTCTTTGTGAACACATATGACTGTGCATGGCTAGGAGCAGCCAGGCTTCCTCTCCACCTAAGACCACCTCAGCCTGGACTTCACTGTCCATATCACTAACAGCATTTTGGTCACAACCATTCAACAAGTCTCTCAGAAGTTTCAATTTTCCCTCATCTTCCTATCTTCTTCTGAGCCCTCCAATCTCCTTTGTTTTTAGCCATTATAGGAATTCCATGAAGAATTCTTAAATAGAAGTTAAACACATTAAAGTAGGGTCTAGCCCAGAAAAGAAAAGGAACCACAAGTTGGTAGATCCTAACCTAATATACTGAGTTTAGTATGTATATTATTCAGATAAATAATAATGGTATTGATAATCTTTTCTAAGTTGTTTTCATGATCTCTCAATAAGCAAAATACTACCTCAATTCTGTTCCTTTTCTGCATTTTGCTTCAGAAACTTCAAAGCACCAGAATAAAAGACAGTTTGGTTTTTTAAACCTGATTTAATTTCTTTTCTTTTAACAGTTGGATCTTCTTTACAAGTAATTTTGTTACAATCCCATAATGATTTCCACAGCAATATTTTATGCTTTACTTTTAGTGCTTTTTAGTATTTAGTTTGTTTTTATCTTCTGCTAAATGTTCGATACGAAGAAAACACATAGAAGATTTTTTCCTCTCTGGTTATATGAATGTGCATTTTTAAATTCTATCAGAACTTCTGACATATTTAAATGCTATTTAAGTTATATTTCTCATTACATCAATTTCAGAAATTTAATTATTTCTACTGACTGAGAAGAAATTAGTACTTTAATAAGTGTAAAACTGTATAATCCCTTCTTTTTTTAACCTTTAGTATTTGTTGATATGGACAAAAAAATTTCTCAGTCTATTTGGTTTTTATTATGATTTTGTCACTAAAGTATATAATTTTTGTTGTGAAATTGAGTTACTTAAGAAAGGCTTTTTTTGCTATCAAGACACATTTTTTAAAGATTGATAATTATGTATACTATGCTACCTTTCATGTGCAAAAGATGAAATACAAAAATATATACATGTATCTGCTTACCTATGCAAGAGATGTTTTATTTAATATGGTTAGTTACATTTCAGAATCATATCTTCTATTGCAATCAATACGGCAGATTAAATCATTTGACTGACACTTTTGCAAAAACAATTTCAAATTTATTTAAAGGCTGCATAAAATATATTTTACCCATCTTTTATATTACTTTGCTGGGCTGAGAAGAATGGAAGGAATCCACAGAAATCTAAAAGGAAGTAAATAAAGGAACCGTGGGATGTAACCAGATCTCAAAGCCAGCTATCTCTTGAGGACATTAACTAAGGACTGAATAGATTGGTCTTTTCCTGGGAAAGCCACAAGAAGAGCAGGAGACGACAGGAGAGAAAAGTTGGGGCCTTTTTGTGGGGGAAGTCTAAATAGAGACCACTTTAGAGGGCCAGGACAGGCAGCAGGCCAAACATTCATCCTAGGTCGAAGGACAAGTACAATTAACCCAGCAAAGAAGCTGCAAGGAAACCAAATTATTTTGAAATTAGTATTGGAGGGAAAATAAAAATCTCCTCTAAGAAGTCATAATTGTGCATCATGTGGATTTGACTTTTGAATCCATACTATTTTGTAGCCTGAAAAAAAAAACTCAACCAGATAATCAGCACCTCAAGGGACTAGCAGAAACAAATGCAAATCTATCTTCCAAAAAGGAACTGGAAAGGCACTTCAAACAAGCCTTGAGAGTATCCATTTAAGGGGCATAAGGAAGAATAAATTCACAGTGAGAGAGAGAGAAAAGAGAGAGAGATAAAGGAAAAATAAAAAGAAAACCATAAAACACATAAGCAAAGTAGTCACCATCTGTCAGAGTTAAAGGAAACAAAACCCAAGAAACTGTAAATTCAAAGAACATAGAAGAAGAATAGTTAATGTATTTCAAAAAATAAAAGACAAGCTTGAAACTATGTACAGGAAATAAAAAACTAAAATAAAAAGCAAAATAAACTAAAAAACAATATCTTTATTTTAGTCAATATTCAGAAAGCTATCAACCTAAACTCTTTAACTACTAAAGATACATTCCAAGAAAGTGGGTGAAATAAAGACAAACTCAAACAAACACAAACTGAGAGAGCTTTCCAACTGCAAACTCTTACTAAGGGAAATTCTAGAGGTTATATTTCAGATGGAAGAAAAATGATCCCAAATGGATGACTTGAAATACAAGAAGAAATGAAGAACAAAGAAAGTAGTAATAATGTAAATACATCTAAAGAAACACTTGAGTGAATTTAAGACTTCTCAGGCAATGTCTCCTTCGACCCACAGAAATCCCTGGGTTAAGAAAATAATAAGGGCTTAGCTATGAAGGTGGAATGCATAAACGGAAAAATAGAGTGAGCGAAACACAGTAATTATCCCCAAGAATTATCCTCCCAGGCAGATAAAGTATCTACCTTCATGAAGCTTATATTCTAGCAAAAAAGCCAGGTAAACAAATAGTCACTCAAATCAAAGACAAACATATACAGTAATCACAGACTCCGTTATGTTCCATGAAGGAGAAGTATATAACATTGAGAAAGCAAAATACAGTGGGATCTGACTTGGGAAGCTCAGAGACAGCTATAATTTTGCTATGTACTCTGCTGTTCATAGGGATATTACACTGAAGAAGACAGACTCAGTCCCTGAGATGCAGGAAAGAAAGAACAGAGCATCAGTGCCCCTAGAGAGAAGCATGCAGAGCAAATTGACTGACCTTAGGAGTTTAGCATAAGAAGCCAGACTAAAACTGGCAGGATATTGTACCAAGTCCTTTAAGCTACTAAAGTAAAAGGTAAGTAAAGATGAAATAGTTCAAATTGATATACATATAATTACAATTTAGATATTGTAGACAGAGAAGTTTTTTGCTGAATCATAAGAGGAAACCACTTCATTGAGGTCAATGTATAAAGTCTGCAAATAAAGCAAAAAAAAATTAGTTTAAAAGCCAAGTGATTAAAAATGTGGATTTTGGAACCTAAATCCAAGCCCTGTGAAGTCAGCATTTGGGCTCCCACCCACTGTAGCCCACAGGGTGCCTGGTGCCTGCACCTCTTGGTTTCTGCCCAGCAGCTCTCTCTATTCTCTTTCCACGGGGCAGGAAGACCATCCTGTAGAGGCAGCCTCAACTTCAGGATTGTTACCACTTTTGTTCAGGTGAATAGCTATAATTACTAAGTCCAAGATACAGGTTTTAGCAAATAATCTGCTGCGGCCCTCATGGGCAACATGTCCACCCTTGATATGAGCTAGAAACCCAAGGGTAAGGGGCTGGATGTGAGCACAGCTGTGTGGCAACACTAGGGGCTGCTGGTGGCGACTCAGGAGGAGTAATGCAACGTGGACCACGATACAGTGCATTCCCCACCTATCAGCCAATTAAAAATAATGGCAAACTGTATAATTTTTTTCTAAAAGAAATTATTAACTTTTAATAAAAACTTCAACATTTTAAAAATAATTTTTAATGCACAGAAAAAATATACATTTGTTATTTTAGTAGCTTAGCCATTTTAGAATAATACCAGTGTCTGAAATAAAGTGGTAGTAATATCTGAGTAATACAAATTAATAAATATTCTTATCTGACTGCTTATATGAAAGGCATTAGGAGTGGGGCTTGGGAAATACAAGAATAAATGCAAAAAGTTCCTTGCCCTAAATCAGTCTTTAATTTTGTGAAGTAACAAGCGTAAGTTATTACAATACAAGGGAAAACAATGGCCATGGAAATTAATAAGCTATAAGTTAATGAAATCAGCCAATAAACATTTGTGTGTAACTATCTACACACTTTGCAAAACTGTTTTAAGAGTCTTATCAGAAATCTCAGAATGCTTTTGTCTCTATTCCTAGTAACATTGTATATAATGTAAGTAACATATATCTTGATTACTCAAGAATACAGGTAGCATATTGCAAAAATAGACTCCAAATCTCAAATACTAATGTCTAATACATAAGAAATGTAAAGTAAAAATCTTCCAAATAAATTCATGAAGAAATTTCTACATTAAAATTATTTAAGTATTATTGGCTCAGATTATGCTAAAATATGCACATGGTATGTTTTATTTTTATTATACTTTAAGTTCTGGGGTACATGTGCAGAACATGCAGGTTACATACGTATACATACGCCATGGTAGTTTGCTGCACCTGTCAACCCGTCATCTACATTAGGCATTTCTCCTAACGCTATCCCTCCCCTAGCCCCCAACCCCAGACAGGCCTCAGTGTGTGATGTTCCCATCCCTGTGTCCATGTATTCTCATTGTTCAGTACCCACTTACGAGTGAGAACATGTCGTGTTTGGTTTTCTGTTCTTGTGTTAGTTTGCTGAGAATTAATACCATATCAAAAATCAAATGTCAGTAATTGAACATCCTGAAATACTTTGGAAAGGGCCTGTACATGTTGCCTTTTATGGTGGACTGTGCTCCAGGTAAGTTAGACCAGAAACACAGAATCCGGCCTGCTGGCAGAAGACTGGAACAGCCACAGCTGAGAATCCTCATGCCTTGACTGGCCTGAGCCTGCAACACTAAGGCAGCTTAGGGATGTAGACCTAGAGCCCTGGGACTATGCCCTAGAACTTTTAGTCATCTGCAAAAACTTTAAAACTCACCCAGAAAAACGTTAAACTTCTTGTTCTCGTTTTATTCTACTGTAGATCATGTGTAGGGAGGGCACGGACACTCCTCTACAGCATCCCAGCTCACGGTGCCGAATCACTTTTATACAAAACACTAATCTAGAAACATCATTTATAATGTAGGGTGCCACAAACCAAAGCTAAAGAAACACACACACGCACACGCACACGCGCACACACACACACACACACACACACACACACGAGTCTATGCCTAAATGTTGCCATGTCAGTAAAATTCTCGACGGGTAATAATCAAATATAGAAACAAAATACAAAATCAATTTAAATTAAAAGTAATTAATCATGAAATGTCTGTTGTTTGTGACTTTTTTTAAAAAAAGACCTTATGATATTTTCTTATCTAGATCACCAAAATCTAACTTTAGATACTTACATTATTGCACTCTCCGAGGAAATACAGTGCAAATCCATCAGCTTTTGTGGCTGCCAAAGTAATAAGAAAAGGAAGAAACTGAGCTCAGTGGGAGAATCTGACATGGATGCATTCTCTGCAGTGACAGGCAGATGTCTTTCAAGCTGATTTGTTAACAGAATCAATGGTCATGCAGTAAATGGAACAAAATCATTTACAGCTTTACTCAATAGCATCATTAAAATATCTTCTATATTTTTCACCAGTGAGTATAAAATTTAAGATATGACATCCTCAAATGCATATAGCAGTCAATGTACTATGTAGTAACATATTCATTGGACTTTAAGTATTCAGAATTATTGATGAGTATTTTTAAAATTGGAGGATTGTATTTAAGTTTTAAAGTCTTTAAAATACCATAAGTGATATTTATAATATTAAATAACCAAAATAAGCATCAAGCAAAAAAGTTGATGTATTCATCTGTAATTGTCACTGAAGCAAACATATTTTAACTTACTAAAAATTGCTTCAGGGTCATCTGAAGGCAACTAAAGCAGTTAATAGCATAAGTCTTAGAAGAACTGCCTGAATTTAAACCCCTACTTAACTGCTTTTTATTTGTGTGACTTTGGGTAAGATGTTTAACCCCTCTGTTCTATAGCATTCTCATCAGTAAAGTGGTGGTAATAATGAAAACAACCTCATGAGGCCATAATACAAATAAGTCAGTTAATGCATATAATATGCATACACAAGTGCATAGCATATAGTTAAATAAAATAATACATGTAATCATTACAGTTGGTAACATCAATATTTTGATTTTCAAATTTAAAAAAGATACAATTGTCAGAGTGGGTATCCTTCTGAAAAATCATGTCCTAAAAATAAGTGCACCCTTCTAAAACAGTACTTTTTTGACATAACTTTCCCCATTCTATTCAGAACATAGAACACTTCTTACATGGTCTATGTAATAAAATTGTCATTTACCCAAATACATTTAAAATGCTTATTCTCTCTTTAAAATTAATATCTCTTATAAAGATGTGATTTAATTCAATAAAACTATACTTTCCAAAGGAAACTAGGTATTAATTCGAAAGAATAGTATATTACATGTATACATCATGCAGATATTTGGGATTAGATAATTTAGAAATTTTTAAGTTTGACTAACTCTGGTAATTTCATAATAAAATATTTTCGCTTCAGATTTACTCCGGAAATAGAAGTAAATATAAATGATTTTCATCTGCCTCTTAGTATAGCAAATTATTCTTTGCTGCTTTTTGTAAAAGAATCTTGGCCCAATTTTTCTAAGAGGAACACAAAATGTTTCTTACCTATTTTTATGATGCTGCTCAGTTCATAGAGGAGTAGCTGGTTGTCTCCTCCTGTGTCCAACCGTTGTTCTATGTAGCTGTTTAGTTCATATACAACTCCCTGCATATTCGTATCTTGGTACTTTGGATTAAAAATAAAAAACATAGTTTAAATAAAATATAATAAAAATTCCTTAGTCTGTAAAACATACTATTAATATATGTAACTTCATATACTAAACTGTTCATTATACTTTTATAGAGCATGATTTAAACATTATAATCTATCTTATAAAACAAGTAGATTGAAAATTAAAATTACTATGACTATTTATTTATTTTAAGACAGGGTTTGTCTCTGTCACCCAAGCTGGAGTGCAGTGGCACTATCTCAGCTGACTGCAACCTCCGCCTTCTGGGCTCAAGCCATGCTCCCACCTTTGCCTCCCAAGTAGCTGGGATTATAGGTACATACCACCAACACCATGCCTGGCTAATTTTTGTATTTTTTTGTAGTGATGGACTTTCACCATGTTGCCCAGGCTGGTCTTGAACTCCTGAGCTCAAGTGATCCCTCTGCCTCGAGAGCTGCTCAAAGTGCTGGGATTCATAGGCATAAGCCACTGTGCCCAGCCAACTTCTTATTTAGAATTACACATAGACTGCATCTATGCAGCATATTAACACTAAAATAATAAGTGGTACACATTTTAGCTTTGTTTGTTAAGTTTTATATATATTAGGCAACTTGATTGGTAAAAATAGTATCATTCGAGCGCTTGCTGAGTGTACTCTGTAAGATGCTAGAGAAGTCCGCTGCAATTGCTGCACTGTGTGAAACAAGCCCCCTATCTGCCACTCTAACCTTCCACTCCTTTCCATCTATCTGGCTCCACCTTGGTCTGCTTTCAACCCTGCCACCATAGCAAGTGGGAGATGCTTGCACTGCAGTCACTGTCCCACAGCAGCTGCCCCACAGCATGCTATACAGCACAAGGCTTCATCACGGCACTAGTGACAACAGCAGGTGGACAGGGAGATGTCAATCCCCACCCTGCCCTAGTTCAAGCTACACTGTGTCTTCACTAAAGGAATAAAAAACAGTCCTCCAACTAATCTCTCTGCTCCCAAATTTGTCTTACTAAACCTATTCTCCAAACAGGCACTGTAAACTTGAAATATAAAATTCTGTCACTCCCTGGCTTAAAACACTCCTGGGGCTTCCTACTGCACTTGGAATACCAGACAAAAACTCCTCACACAGTAACCCACTACATGCTGCAAAGCATGGTCACTGTCTACCTCCAAACGTCATCTCACACCCCCAACTCCCTCTACCTTTGCTGTCACAACCCTGGCCATCTTTCTGCCTCGTAATCATTCAGATAACTTCCACTTCTAAAGATCTATTGCTTGCTGTTATTCCTGAGCACTATACTCAATAAATATCTGTTGAATGAACACATAAGGAACCAACCAGTCCCTGATTCAACAAATACCACTGACCATCCTGACAATGCACTCTAGTAGGCTCTCTTCTAGTCAACAGTGGAAAGAACTGTTACATCTATTGTCTTCAATTAGCTCACATTCTAGTTGGAAGAGAATCAGTATGTAAATAGGGCAGGTTTTTACATGAGAGCACCAACTTGGGCTCAGTGTGTTAGTGCTGGGTTGGGTGACACCTGTTCCAAAAGTGGGCGAAGCTCAATGAAGTTGAAACGTCAGAACTTTCCTCAAAGGCTTAGCAAGATTGGAATGTTGGATCTGCCTGATGATGGGAGACCTGTTTGCCAATCCCCTGGCTATGTCCTAGGGATGCCCCCTTTCACCGAGGCCATGAGAAATACATTTAAAGGGGGATCCCTGGCATCTGCGAATATATACCTGGCTCTCGTGTGGGCCAGGAACTAATGTGGGAACTGCTGCCATCTGTGTGGGTTCCTTGAATTCACCCAGAAGATGGGATATTAGTGTGGCAGAGGACAAGGGGAGCACTTAGCATCCAGAGACAAGGTGGGTATTGCCATCACAACCAACAGAACTAATGCTGCAGAGGAGTTTGAGCACAGAAATATTCACCATGTCTACTTGATCACAGTGGCTACGGTTTGAATGTTTCCTCCAAAGCCCATGTTCTGGAAACTGAATCCTCAATGCAACAGTGTTGAGTGGTGGGACCTTTGAAAGGAGAGCCCTCCTGAGTGGAATAACGCTGTCATTGGGGGAGTGAATTAGTTATCACAGGGGCGGGGTCCTGATAAAAGATGACTTTGGTCCCCTTCCTTTCTCTCTTTTGTACATTTTCTCTTGCTCCTCTGCTTTCTGCCATGGGATGACACAGCAAGAAGGCCCTCACCAAATGAAGGCCCCTCAACCCAGGACTTCCTAGCCTCCAAAACTGAAGGAAATTAATTTATTTTCTTTATAATTACCTAGTTTCAGATATTCTGTTTACAGCAACACAAAATGGACTAAAACAGAAAGCTTGAACAAAGAATTAGGGCTGTGGATATATCAAATATCTAAAAATGTGGAAGCAGCTTTGGGGCTGGGAAATGAGTAGAGACTAGAAGAACTTGGAGAAAATGGCTGTAAAAAGCCTGGTTTGCTATAAAGGAAGCATTAAGGGAAATTCTGGTCAGGGCTTAGAAAAAGACAACAGCTGCAGGGAGGGCTTTAACCTTCTTAGGAATTACTTAAGTGTTCACAATCAGAATGCTGGTAGAAGCACACGAGGAAGGCCATTCTGATGAGGTATCGGATGGAAATGAACAAGGCACTGGCAAATGGAGCAAAAGCCATACTTATGAAGTCACAAAGAACTTGGCTGATTTGTAGCCATGCCCCAGGGCTTACAGAAAGCACAACTTAAGAGCAATGAACTCAAGTATCTGGTGGCAGAAATTTCTAAGTAAAATAACGAAAGATCTGCATGGCTACTCTTAACTGCACATAGTAAGATGTGAGTAGAGAGAAACTGAATTTGGAATTTATAATTAAAATGGAAGCAGAATGGAAAAATTTGGAAAATTTGCAGCCTGGCAATATTAAGTGTGAAAAGGCATGTTTAGCAGAAGAAACCAAGGGTTTGTGGTCAACTGACCATTTTCTAAAAAGCTAAGTAGAGATGGAAACTAGCAGGGTGCTATTCATCAAGACAATGGGATAAAGACCCTAAATTCCTTCAGAGATCCTGGAGGCCATCCCTCCCATCACAGGCCTAGAGCAGGGCCCTGAGGGCAAGGTTTCCAGAAAGGTGCCTCAGCTTTTCCTGCCTGGGAAACTTAGGATTCTGCTCCCTGCATTTCTGTACAATGTGAGCCCCAGCCACACCTCCAGAGGGCACAAACAGTAAGTCATAGTGGTATTCACATGGTACTAACTGCAAACTTGCAGACTGCATGAGCTATGGGGCCACAGCAGCCTCCACCTAGATTTCAAAGGATGTAGTATATAGCCTGGGGCCCAGGAACAAACTTGTTGTAGCAGGAGCCACCACAGAGGGCCCCTACTAGGCCAATACCTAATGGAGTCATGGGAACAAGGCCATCTCAGAGACTCCACAATGGAGAGTTACCAGTGCAACTCCACAACTCTGGAGAAGCTCAGGCATGAGATGCCAGCCTGTGAGAGCCGAAGTGTGGGCTCGCTCCAACAAAGTCATAGAGGCAAGGATACCCAAGGCCTTGGGGAGGCTAACGTCCACTCCAGTGTGCCCAGAATGGGAGAAATGGAGTCAAAGAAGATTATTCTCCAGCTTTAAAACCTAATGTTGTTTTCTCTGATGAGTTTTGGACTCACTTGGGACCAGTTACCCCTTTTCTTGTCTATTTCCACTTTTTGGAATGGGAATATCAATCATATGTCTGTTCTACCATTGAATTTTGGAAGTAGGTAACTTGTTTTGATTTCACAGGCTCAAAGCTGGAGGGAGTTTGTTTTAGGATGAACTGTTCATGAGTCTCACTCATACCTGATTTAGATGAGACTCTGGACTGATGCTGTATAAGTTAAGAACTCTGAGGCCACCGTGATGTAATTAATGGATACTGCATGTTGAAAGGACATGAATTTTGATGGCCACGGGTGAAATGCTATAGTTTAAATGTATCTTCCAAAGTTTGTGTTAAAAACTTAATCCCCAATACAACAGTACTGAGAGGTGGGACCTTAAGAGGTGATCAGGTCATGATGGCCTTGTCTTCAAAAACAGATTAATATCATTACTGGGAGAGTGGATTAGTTATCTCAGCAGTGGGTTTCTGAATAAAAGGATGAGTTTGGCCACCTTCCTCTCTCTCTAAAGCGTGATCTCTTGCCCTTCCACCTTCTGCCATGGGATGATGCAGCAGGAAGGTCCTTGCCAGATGCAGACACCTTGACCTTGGACTTCTCTGTCTCCAGAACTGTAAGAAATAAATTTATTTTATTTATAAATTTCCTAGTCTGTGGTATTCTGGTATAGCAACACAAAACAAAGACAACAGTGTCCCTAGAACTGAACAGGGCAGCCTACTGAAGTATTTTTTTCATTTGTCTAAACAGAAAGTTGTGGCTTAAATGAACAAAAATCTGACTTGATGACCATAAGAGAAAGTCAGAATACGTCATTGAATTCCCAGACATGAGCCAATTCACAGGCCCAGAACTCATTAAACAAGGAAAGAGGAAGCAAGGTCCCCTTGAAGAAGAATCTTACTACGCTGCCAACAATTTATAGCGTAGCTCTTCCGCCTACCTTTCCCAAAGAAGTCTGCAGCCATTTGCCTGGGTAACTGGATATTATGGGGGAGGCAGAATTTCTAGACTTGGAGGACCACTGGAAATTAGCTCTACTCTGATATTATTTATTATTATTATTATTATTATTGAGACAGGGTCCAGCTCTGTTGCCCAGGCTGGACTGCCGCACTATTTATTAAGAGACCCAAACTCCACTGATGTGTATCAATCAAAGGGGATCTTGGAGATCAGATGATCAATAAAGTTTTAGCTCAAAGTTTGTCTCAAAAATGAGCCACAATGGGTTCTCAAACACACCCTCTGGTGAGTGCAGTTTGGGAATGCACTTCTGGAACCAGCAGCAGACAGAACTCGCAACTGAAGGATCCCCAAGTAGGAACGGGCTGAAGAAGTGAGACTTGGAGAAATCTGAGGCAAGAGCTTCCCAAGTAAAGTGAACAGGATAAATCAATTAATTACTATGATCCAAAGCAGAAAAATAGAAACCTGTCAGGCAATTCTTAGGCTGCATTTCAAACTTCAAAAACTACTAACCGCTGCTACTAGGCTTTTACCTATGGTAGCCACTCCCTGCTCTCTTCCCAAGCACCAAGAGTCTCGGTTGTAGAAGAGGTTGTCTTAGGTGTGTGCATTCTCTTCTCACACCTGCTGCCTTCCTGGGTGGTACCTAACATTCCTAAGGGCTGATCCCGCCTCCCTTTAGCCTTCTGAATCCTACTTGCTTTGTTGCACACTTGACCATGGTAAGTCACTGGTCTGCAACTCAGTTTTTTGAATTGTTATTGCTCAAATGTAATCTTAACAGCCAAAACTTCTCAGTTATTTTCTAGCCCCAGATTTTTGTCTAAGTCCTGTTCTTACATAGGTACCTGTTGATATTTACATGATTACAGAATTTACATAAAAATCATGAACAGTTAAAATTCTAATGACTCTAAAATATGACAGCATTGTTTGAGGCACCAAAACTTATGTTATTTTCTTTATTATCTGGAACCAGATCCTATTTGAGCTATTTCAAGTTCTGAAAAACTCCAGATAAAATACTCTAATCTATCATACCCTCTCTTCCTCACCACTTATTCCAACCACTAGTTCTGTGTATTCTTTACAGAACAGTCCTTAAAAGGAGCTTCTTTGAGAATGAAGCCAGCCCAAAAGAAAGCTGAGCCAAAATATAGTAAGAGACCTAAGTCATAACAACAGAGTTTGAACCCCTAGATCCAGCTATGCAAAAGCCTTCATGTGTAAAAGTCACTAGGTATTTCTTTAAACAAACCAACACATTCTGTGAATTCTTCACTCTTCACGTGGAAGAAAGGAGCATTAGCCAGTTTGAGTTTTCCGTCATTTAGTCCCTACACAAATGATACACGACTGACTCCTTCCTCTTACCACATAATAATTCTGAGAACAGGCTCTTTAATAATGACCTGTGTGCAGTACTGAGATCAGTAACCAGCTATCCTTCATCTCTTTTGGACAGGAAATGGGTTGTTACAAACAAGTGAGAACAAGAAGACATTCTGGGATGCGGACAGTTTATCATGCGATTTCACTTCACATTGCTGGGCTTTAGTTTTCTCATTTGTGTAATAAGAAGACTGAATTATACTGTCTATAAAATACCTTCCTTTTCCAACACTAACTTTTTAAGATAAGCTATGACCTAGGTCTTTAAATTTTTTTCGTTTATATTAAAGAAGCTTCCAATTCTAATATTTAATCTAATAGACTATGTTAGCACATCACATCCTGTTTCCTTTTGTTGCTCATTATAACTGAGTAAATATTATAACAGCAAAATGTTTTGACTATAATTACTATTCTGTATTGGCATATTAACTTTCAAATATTAAAGGTCTAGCTACATAGTTAAAAATCACTCAAAATGTAATATACTCTAAAATATAAAATCACATGAAGATGTAGAAGAATAAGCAAAATTGATATTTGGTCGAAGCCTTGTGGTCATTTTGTTGTTCATCAAGACTGTTATGAAAGGCAAAGCTGAGAAGACAAATTATGTGAATGTCAAATCACATACTACTAAGACACTCTTCTCTTTATCATGGAAATCCCATGATAAAGAAAGCTTACCAAGGAATCAATTTCTATTTGACTGAATAAACATGAATTCTATGGGTTGACTAATAACAATTATAATATGCATACTAGTAAAGATGTTAAGAACTTATATTTTTACAGTATTTTTAATTTCATAAAGTCCTTTCACTGCTTTTTCTAAGAGAACCTACAAGAAGTTTATACTGGGTGTCACTGCAGCATTCATAATTCAAGATGAGTTAAAATTGCAAAGTAGAGTAAGTTACCAGCTACAAAATTTCCCAAATCAAATTGGACACCACCATCCTCATATTCTGTTCCATGCTGACTTCATGCAGTACCTGCGTTTTATTTGAGCAACCACTAAAAACACAGCTTCCCAAAGATATGACCTTAAGGAAAGAACTATAGTGACCTAATATTAAAATTGAACTGTATTAAGCTAACCTTGAAACAACTACATCAGGTTCTGTCCAACAAATGTCACTGTGTTTCCCACGCAATTTTAATATATCCTGAATTACCCTTGTATATCTGCTGTAGTGCCTCAGAACATATTGGAACACAGTTTTGGAACCAGAGGAAAACCACTTTCTTATATAGGGGGGAAATCATATTTTACAAAATAAAATGGCAATAAATGAATCAGTGTTAATCATTGGTTCAGAAAGAAAGTAAAAGCTGCATTAATCGGGAGAACAAATGTTCCCATGCTTGCTAAAATGAATGAGTTATGTAAACATCCAGTACACAGCCACTTGGCCAAAAGAATTTAGAGGCGATTCATTAATCACATGGAAGCTTTGACCCCTGTTAGTCCCAAGAGTTTGTGATTCTGTGAGGTGGTGCCAACATATCTTGAAGGGCAGCAATGAACAGGAAGGCATAATGAGACAAATGTTAAATTGGATAAATATTTAACGGCATAAAAAGGAGTTCCTCAGTTTCTCATATAAATTTCAATATTAGAATAATATCTTCTTATCATTCTTTATATTATTCTTTTGTTTCTTTTCTCTATTTTTATAATGTTTTATTTTGACATAATTTTGATCTTACAGAAAACTGCAAGAATAGTATAAGAAACACCTGTACATCTTTTACCCAGAACTATAGACTGTATCTCTGTCTCCCCCTAAAATTCCTCTGCTGAAATCTTAACCCCAGTGTGATGTGATCAGGAGGTGGGAGCTTCAGGGGAGTGATTAGGTCAGGAGTCAGAGCCCTCATGACTGGGATTAAGGACTGGGCACTCCCACCCTGTGAGGACGCCAAAAGAAGACAGCTGCCTATTATCAGGAAGAGGTTCCTCAGCAGACCCCAAATCTGACGTCACCTTGATCTTGAACTTCACAACTTCCAGAATTGTATATTTTTGATGTCTACTAAGCCATCTGGTCTAGGGGATTTTATGAAAGCAGCTAAACTAGGACACTAAGATTTACCAATAATTTGGTTTGTCTTATTTGACTTAGCATTCTATCAGCAAATTTTGTCTATCAATCTTTCTGTACACACACACACACACACACACACACACACACATACATGTGTAATAAATGTTTTAATATTAAGAGCAAGTTGGTATGCCCCTTTATTCTTAAACACTTCAGCATGCGTTTCCCAAGTAAAAGAACTTTATTTTACAAGTTAAATACAGTTACCATGATCAGAAAATTGAATATTTCTACAACAATATTAGCTAATTAAAAAACCACATTCACAGTTCATCTGTTGTCCCAAAAAATGTCCTATAAAGGATCATTATCCACCCACCCATCTAAGTTCAAATCCCAGATCACTATGGTATTTAGGAGTCCCGTCATGTTTCTTTAGTATCTTTCAATGTAGAACAGTTCCTCAGACCGTCTTTGTAGTATCAAGTTTTCTTTGAAGTATCAAGTATTCCCCAAAAGTATCAAGTTTTGAAGTTTTTGTCAACAATACAATAAAGTGATGAAGCTAGAAAGCCATAATCCAAAGAACAGTGAGCCTGCCTGCCTGCCTCCCTCCCTGACTTCTCCCATATGAACGTGGAATCAAAGACTTATTTTACACAACAGGGTATGATCTCCTATTATTGTCATTTAACTTGATGCTCAAATTGTCCCATATTTGGCCAGCAGAAACCTCTTCAAGATAGCTCCTGTATCCTTTTGACACATCCTAATGATTCCCTCAACACTTCCTTACCTTTTTGTCACATACTTCGCTGGCCCTTGAATCAGCCATTTCTAATTCAAAGAAGTCTCAGTTCCTTTTAGTAGAGAATGGTATTTAAAATCCAAGAGTTGGAACTATATCACACTGCTGCCAATGCTTCTAATGCATAAAATATACATAGATATGTGTGTATATATAAAAGAAGCTTACATATAAATACACACACACACAAGCACACACATAAACATATATAAGCTTATGTTGTCATTCTGCATGCATTTTTCTACTTGCATATACATATATAAGGAGAGATGAAAAACCATGACTCATTCAGATACCTCTGGTTCCAACCAAACACTACAGTGTACAGTCCAGTGTTCCCTATTTCCATATTTGTAATTAGCTCGCCTAACATGTGAAATCTGGCTGTCAATATCCTTAACATTCTTACATATCTTCTCAAGACTAGGATACACAGAGGTAGTTTTAGAACTGCTAAGCCATACCATTTCAAATAGTAAATGTATTAGCTACATGTTAATATTTTTTAGCTTTTTAGGTAAAATTTACAAACACTGAAATATACAAATCTTAAATGTACAATTCATTATATTTTGACAAGTACATAAATCCTTGTAACATGCATCCTAACAAGACAGAACATTTCATCTCTTCATAAAGTCCCTCTCACAGCCCTTTCTAATTAATCCCTGTCCCCAAGGCAGCCACTCTTTTTGACTTTTTCCCACCATAGATTAGTTCTGCCAGCTTCTGGAATTATTTGTAAATGGAGTAAGACAATATGAACTCTTTTGAACCTGCTACATTGGCTCAGCAGGATGTCGGGGCAATTCAGCCATGGTGCTGTATGTTCCGGTAGTGTGCTCCTTTCCATTATTGGTAGCATTCTGTTGTATTAACGTACTACAACTTGTTTATCTGTCATATTATTGTTGCACATTTGAGATGCTTATGCTTCCAGTTTTGAGCTATTATGAATAAAGCCTGGTATGAACATTCTTATGGAAATATTTTTGTGAACACAGGTTTTCAATTATCTTTAGCAAATATCAGGGTAAAATTCCTGGGTTGTATAAATATATGTTTAACTTTACTAGAAGGTGCCAAACCTTTTTTGTATCATGCTTTATATTCTCAAAAATAGAGTTATCAAAATGATTTAGGCATTTTAAAGAAAAAGAATTTAAAAATGAAGGTGATCTATATCACACAAATGGCACAGGCTAAAAATCCTAACTGCTCTACAATGAGCAACTGTAATGACCAATGAAGGAAATCTGCAAGCTATGCAGGCATGGGTGGAAGAGCTTGGGGTTAACACAGAGGAGGCCACTCATCTTTTGCAAACACTTCCTTTAAAAAGTTTGAAAATCCTAAACAGCAAATAAAGGACCAGTAGACAGTCACCCTGAGCTCATCCTGGTACTATGGGGAAAAGAGAAAAAGCAGCCACCTTCACTTGTTCTACAGTTTAACTGAGCACAGAAGAAATGCTACACAGAGCTGTTTCAAATCATTATAGGAGAGCAAGGAAGGTACTTTATTAGTTCCTTCTCATGCTGCTATGAAGACATATCCAAGACTGGGTAATTTATAAAGAAAAGAGGTTTAGTTGACTTATAGTTACACATGACTGGGGAGGCCTCAGGAAACTAATAATCATGGTGGAAGGCACCACATCACAGAGCGGCAGGGGAGAGAATTAATGCTGAGCAAAGGAGGAAGCCCCTTACAAAACCATCAAGTCTAGAGAGAACTCATTCACTATCATGAGGACAGGGGGAAATCACCCCATGATTCAATTATCTCCACTTGGTCAAGTCCTTGACATATGGTGATGATTACAGTTCAACATGAGATTTGGGGGGGAACACAGAGCCAAACCATATCAGGCATGATTGAGGAGCGGCATAATTCAGGAGTTGAGAGAATGCATCTTAAAGAATGCTAGCACAGATGAAGGAAACTGCCGGAGGAAGTAGTAAAAGAGAGGGTAGCAGAGGAGCAAGCAGGGCAGGAGGACAATACAATCATGGCTGATTATTGGGACTGTCCCTGGACAATGAATTCATGTTAAAGTGGAAAGCACATAGGCAGGGGTTCTGCAAATTAATGAGGCACTAATTTGAAAATACATCATCAGCTCAATTCAATAAAACAGATATGATAAAAACTAGTATTCCAAAAGAACAGTATAATTTTCAAAGGGCATTTTTTTTTTTTTTGAGATGGAGTCTCACTCTGTCACCCAGGCTGGAGTGCAATGGCATAATCTCAGCTCACTGCAACCTACGCCTCCCGGGTTCAAGCAATTCTCCTCCCGAGTAGCTGGGACTACAGGCATGTGCCACCATGCCTGGCCAATTTTGTATTTTTTAGTAAAAATGGGGTTTCAGCATATTGGACAGGCTGATCTCGAACTCCTAACCTTGTAATCTGCCTGCCTCAGCCTCCCAAAGTGCTGGGATTATAAGCATGAGCCACTGCACCTGGCCTCAAAGAGCTTTTTATGAATTAATGAATCTCATTTAGGACAAAAAGGTCCACAAGATGAAAAGGGCTTTTCATGCTAGCAAGTTTAGGGAAAAGTGATCCATGAGATAAAATAGTATTAAATCGCTGACTGACACAGCACTTTTTTAAGTTTAACACTGCTAGTAGAAAAGGTTTAGGCTTTCAAGGGCAACTGAATCACGAGAAAATCAAGAAAACGAAAGATGTGGTTTAAGTACTTTCCCCAGCAGATGTATTTCTGAACGTCAGCACAGGCATACCTCATTTGGATTGTGCTTGGCTTTACTGCTCTTTGTAGATATTCCATGTTTTACAAAGGGAAGGTACACAGCAACCCTGCATCAAACAAGTCCATCAGCACAACTTTGCCAATAGCCTGTGCTCACTTCATGTCTCCATGGAACATTTTGTAATTCTCACTATATTTCAAAACTTTTTCATCATTATCATACCAGTTAAGGTGATCTACAGTCAGTGATATTTAATTATCTGTAACTATTCTCCCAACTCCCTTCCTCTCCTTGAACTTCACTAATCCTGAGACAAAACAATATTGAAATTACACAAACCAATTAATAACTCTACAATGATCTCCAAGTGTTCAAATGAAAGAGTCACATGTCTCGCACTTTAAATCAAAAACTAGAAATAAGCCTCATGAGGAAGACATGTCAAAAGCCAAGACAAGCCAAAAGCTAGGACTCTTGCTCCAGTTAGCCAAGTTGTCAATGCAAAACAAATGTTCCTGAAAGAAATTAAAAGTGCTAATCTAATGAACACATGAATAAGAAGGAGAAAGAGCCTTATTGCCAATATGGAGAAAGATTTAACAGTCTGGATAGAAGATCAAACCAACTACAACATTCCCTTACAGCAAAGCCTAATCCAGAGCCCTAACTCTCTTCAATTAGAAAGCTGAGAGATGTGAGGAAGCCACAGAAGAAAAGCTTGAAGCTAGCAGAAGTTACTTCATGAGGTTCAAATAAATAAGCCATCTTCATAACATAGAAGGGAAATGTGACGCAGTAAGTGCTGATGGAGAAGCTGCAGCAAGTTATCCAAAGTACCTAGCCAAGATAATGGATGAAAGTGGCTATCCTAAATGGCAGATTTGCAAAGAGGACAAAACGTTCTTACAACATTGAGATGTCATCTGGGACCCTTATATCTAGAGAGAAGAAGTCAGTGTCTGGCTTCAAAGTTTCAAAGAACAGGCTGACTCCCTTATTAGAGACAAATGCAGCTGATGACTTTAAGTTGAAACTAAGGCTCAATGACCACTGCAAAAATTCTAGGGCCAATAAGAATTATACTAAATTGACTTTGCCTGTGTTCTGGAACAGGTAGTACAACGCCACAAGGACAACACATCTGTTTTTGGCATAATTTACTGAACAAAAATCAAGCCCACTGTTGAACACTACTGCTCACAAAAAAGATTCCTTTCAAAATATTACTACTCGGCCATATGCAGTGGCTCATGCCTGCAATTCCAGAACTTTGAAAGGCTGAGGGGACAAATCACCTGAGGCTGGAAGTTTGAGACCAGCGTGGCCAATATGGAAAAACCCTCATCTCCACTAAAAATACAAAAATTAGCCAGGCGTGATGGCGCACTGTGATCCCAGCTCCTCAAGAGGCTGAGGCAGGAGAATCGCTTGAACCCAGGAGGCGGAAGTTGTAGTGAGCTGAGATCACACTACTGCACTCCAGCCTGGGTGACAGAGCGAGACTCCATCTCAAATAAAATACTACTACTCACTGACAATGCACCTGATCACCCATGAGCTCTGATGGAGAGGCACAGGGAAATTCATGTTTTTGGGCCTGCTAACAAAACCTCCATTCTGCAGCCCATGGATCAAGGAGTAATTTTGACTTTCAAGTCATATTATTTAAGAAATACATTTGTAAACCTATAGCTGCCATAGACAGTGATTCTTCTAATGGATCTGGGCAAAGTAAATCTAAAAATTCCAGAAAGAATTCATCTTTGCAGATGCCATTGAGAACATTCGTGATTCATAGAAAGTTGTCAAAATATCAATTTTAACAGGAGTTTGGAGGATGTTGGTTCAAACCCTCATGGGCGACTTTGAGAGTTCAAGACCTGTGGATGTGGTAGAAATAGCAACAGTATTAGAATTAGAGGTGGAACTTGGAAGATGTGACTGAATTGCTGCAATCTCATGATGAACAGATGAGTTGCTTCTTATAGATGAGCTAAGAAAATGGTTTGTTGAGATGGAATCTATGCCTGGTGAAGATGCTATGAACAATGTTGACATGACAAAAAAGGATTTAGAATATTCCATAAACTTAGTTGATAAGGCAGAGGTGGGGTTTGAAAGGATGAACCCAAATATTGAATTCAATTCTACTGTGGGCAAAATGCTTTCAAACCGCATCGCATGCTGCAGGGAAATCTTCTATGAAAGGAAGAGTCCACTGATGTAGCACATTTTATTTTTGCCTTATTTTAAGAAACTGCCACAACCACCCCAACCTTCAGCAACCAAAATGCTAATACATAAGAAGCCATATACATCTAGGCAAGAATCTCCTCCAGCTAAAAGATTATAACTTGCCAAAGGCTCAGAAAATCATTAACATTTTTTAGCAATAAAGCCATACATTATTATTTTCTGGGAGGGGTCGGGGGGACAAAGGAATCTTACTCTGTTGCTCAGGCTGGAGTGCAGTGACATAGTCTCGGCTCACTGCAACCTCTGCCTCCCAGGTTCATGGGATTCTCCTGCCTCAGCCTCCCAAGTAGCTGGGATTGCAGGTGTCTGCCACTGTGCCTGGCTAATTTTTTGTGTTTTTAGTAGAGACAGGGTTTCACTATGTTGGCCAGGCTGATCTCGAACTCCTGACCTTACGATCCCCCTGCCTCGGCCTCCCAGAGCACTGGGATGACAGGCATGAGCCACCATGCCCGGTCACTACTTTTAATTAGTGAATGCACATTGCATTTTTAGACATAATGCATATGTACACTTTACAGGCTACAGTACAGTATAAAGATAACTTTATATGCACTGAGGAATCAAAAAACTCTTGTGACTCACTTTGTTGTGGTATTTGCTTTACTGTGGCAGTCTGAAACTGAACCCACAATATCATCTAGGTATGACCATAAGTAAGGTTTTTAACAAATATTTATTTAGCAATGTTTCAAGCATTATCAGATGAGGCTACTATTCTCATGGAGTTTAACTCCTATTGGGAGTGGGCAACAGATAAACAAGAAAATGTCAACTCGTGAAAATACCTATGATCAAAAAAGTATCTGATGCCTTTGTTGCCATCTTTAACAAACCACCATCTAGGTGATTGGATATTATGCATATCTACTACATTACTGGATCATTATTCTTTTTTACGCAATGAAGAAATGCTCTCCAAACAACCTTTAAACAGCCCCTGAATTTATGGACTAGGACCACCCATCTTTATGGGCCTAAAATAGATCCTCTGTTATACCAGTTTTCAAAATCTATAGTCTAGCATCGGTTTGTGGCTGCCAAGGATGGTGTGGCAAAACAGGTGATAATTTAAAGCCTTGTGAAAGAGGAATGTGTTTAGTTCCACTTTTAACATTTTTGTCATAATCATTTGATATCATTTTTAGATAAGATGACTCCTTGCCTACTAGCATAGTGAGGAATAAGAAATGCATCTTCTATATATCATCTGCATCACTTTATTGTTATGGAATTGGGACGTTAATAGGCAAATGGTTTATGTCTGTAATCTATTGTTAAGATTATGGGTTTTGCATAATCTTATGCAAAACTGTCTTTAGCAAACATTTCCTAGTATTTAAGTGGTCAATATGAACTATTTCCATATAGCAGAATACTGTATTCAATTAGATAGAGAAGTGTTTCACACTAATGTGCTCAGGAAACCAACGTGCTTAGGAGGGATGCTCACATGGGTTTCTGGGGTTGCCATGGCTGTGGTTAATAAGGAGCAGCAAAGCTCCTGAAAAGAAATTTAGCCTAAAACAATCAATCCATAATTTATGCTAAGAATTTTTCTCTCTGGTTTTCACAAAACATGAATTTGAATGCCTGGAGATACTTCATGTAATAAGATGAATACAGACTTTTCTTACAGTCATCCTTTGGGGCTCTTCTTCACTAAGAATGAGTGATTTTCCATCTGGGTGAGAAATTCTTATTGGGCTCTTTAATTTTTAAAATTCAAAATGTCAGAATATCATTTCACCTTACTGGAACACTACCTGTCAACTGGTTCCTCTGGCTTCTAAATCCTGTGTTGATAATCAACAAGACAGGATATTTGCCTGCACTCCAGGTATTTGTTTTTAAGTATCATTTTGAACAATTCAAAGCCCACCACTAGCCAAAGCCAGAGTTGAGAAAATTGTTTTCAGGGAGATGTAAACAGGCAGGCTTTCTACCCACTCCTCCACCACGCACTTTCACTTCTGCCTGGGGGCCACATCACTTTAGCCCTCTGGCATCAGCTGCAGTGAGTGAGGGCATTGATGTTGAGTCAATGTTTGCTGCTACAAAGGAATACCTGAGACTAAGTAATTTAGAAATGTAAAAGGTTTATTTGGCTCACAGATGTGCTGATGAGGGCTTCAGACTGCTTCCATTCCTGGAGGAAGCAACGGGGAACTAGTGTGTGCAGCTATCACGTGACCAGAGAGGAAGAAAGAGGAGGGGAGTTTCACCAGGAGACTTGGTAGGGCCAAACAAGCCATATACAAGCCACAGTAACAGGTCACAGGAGATGGCTCCAGGTCATTCTAACTTGGGTCTATTCTAGTCCAGCCTTCCATATGGGCACCTGCACTTTCTGAACACTGAACCACATTGTAATATCATGTCTTTGAAACTTATTGAATTATTGCTGTAAATCAGATATGTAAACTTATTTGCATTTTAATAAAATCCAGTATTAAAAAATTTGTCCTGGAAAAGACTGATTGGTATCCTTCCCTTAGAGCATAAGTAAATCAACTTTGGTTTACGCTTCACCTGATTAAAAATTGAAAACCAGGTTTTCTACTCATTCATAGAAAAGTATTACCTCTGACAAACTGTTTTCTTTCTAGTTCTTCCTCTGTTGTATTTGGTTATGCTTGTTTCTCTGGTCATCAATTAGAAAACCTCTTTTTAAATGATACAGAAAGAAAAGAACTGGAAAGCGAGTAAATGGTAATTTGTTGTGAAGGAACAGGTAGAGCTGCAATGGGGAGGCTGACGGAGCTTCTCAAAGCACTTAAAGGCTGTTTAGGCCATCCTCCTCTCTCCGTCCCACAGCATCAAACTTTCTCTACTGGATCATTTCCATAAACATATAAACATGCTGGCATTTATCTCATATTTTAATAGAAAAAAACTAAAACTAAACCGCGTTTTGTCGCCTCTTTATAGCTTTCCTACATATTTACCACCCATTTCTTTCCTGTCCCTTAAGGTAAAACTCCATAAAGTAATTGTATCTATTGCCACCTACAATTTCTCTTCTCTCACAAACTCCAGTTGCTCCAAGAAAATGGCTTTTACTGAGATCACCAATGACACCACACTGCCAAACTAAAAGTCAACTCTCAGTCTTCCTTTCCCTTGAAGTTCCAGCAGCATTTGACATAGTTGATTGTTCTATTTTATTTTAAATAATACCTTATTTAAAAGAAACATATGCCTGGTTCTCTCTCCACCTCTTGGACAGCTGCTTTCAGTCTTCCCTCCTAGCTCTTCCTCCAAAGTCTCAGCCTTCTAAATGTCATGTTCCAGGGTTGAGCAACACCCACTTCTCCAGTGATCTCACCTGGCCTCAGGACTTTAGGTACCATCTATACGTGGATGGTTCTTAAATAATCCATATTATTAATGACCTCAAATTTGTATCTCTAACCCAGAACATTTACCTGAACCCGAGTCTCATATATATAACTTATTACTTAATGTCTCCCATTTAGAAATCTATTAGAGGGCTCCAACTTAGGACATTCAAAGGAAGCAGCCCCTGAACACACACCCTGACCTGTCCACCCTGCAGGCCCTCCCACTGAGGTAATGGCAAGCTCCCCTCTCACGGGCTCAGGCAAAACCCCGATGCCTCCTTTCTTCCCTCTTTTTTAATATCACACATCTGGATTAATCAATAATTCTTGTTAGCCCTCCCTTCAAAATAAATACAGCATTCTATCTATCAAACCCAAGCATCTCCCCACCTCCATTACCACCAGCCTGGTCTACTCTCTTACTAGACTTACTGTGCTAGCCTTCTACTTGCCAATCATCTTAGACAATGAAAGGTTATTCTTTCAAAGTGCCACTGAATTCATTTACTTAGAATTTCTGAACTTATGTTTGCACTAATAAAACTGGTTAATAGTCTCTTCATGCTTTTTTCTCTTTTGTCTAATGCTCTACTTTTTGTGTCAAAAATAGTATTCTCTTTTGAGATGAGTTGTTTCCCTAGCTTTTAAAATACACACTTCATATAATGTAGAAATTTTCTCCTCTTTAATGTTTTGTGAAATTATTCAGCAAAAGCTTTTGGGCTTCATGTAATTTTAGGTGGCCTTCTACTAATTTTTCAGTTTTTTCACTATAGTAGTATATTCAGGTTTCTTAAGTCTTCTTCAGTCAATTTTGATAATTTGTTATTTCCTCAATATTGACCATTTCATACAAATTTGCAATTATATTAATATATAGTATTCACTATTCTCTATTATTAATAATCTCCCTGGTGTTCATATTTATATTCCCTTTCTCATTCCTAATGCCTATATTTCCTATTTCTTAAATAGATTGTCTTTGGCAATCTATTTCTGGAATTGATCTTTTTAAAGAATTATCTTTTGCATTATTAATCAAGTCTATATTTTAAATTCTGCTACATTAATTTATTCTCATATCTTATTTTAATTAATCCCCTCTGCTTTTTAAGTATATTTTGGGTTTTCTAATAAAGAATTATAAAGACATACATTTTAATCCTATTCTGGCTATGTCAGGTTTGGTAGACTTTATCCCCATTTTATATTTGGCTTTAAAAAGCCGTTTAACAAAAGGTCTTTCAGATTAGAATGGCAAAGTATGAATTCAAATGTAAGTGTCATTTACATTAATACCAGAGAAGTTCTTTTGAATGTGTAACACAGAGAAGAAATAGAGATGCATTCTCACAAAAGGGAATACAAATATTAACATATAGAAGTATGTATATTTGCTTTAAATAAAAACATTGAAACAGTCTCATCCATTTACACATGAAAAGATATAGAATTGTTATTTGAATGGGACTACAAAGAAACATTCAACTGTAGCAGTAATTTAGTTAAACCACCTTAGCAGCTGTGTTAAATATCATAAATCAGTCACATCCTTTGACCTAGTAACCTTGGATCCTAGATATTGTTCCTTAGGAAATATTTCACAAGAATAAGACTGCTATATACATAAATTTAAGTAGTCTATGAAAATTAAAAACAATCTAAAGATCTACCAATAAAATAAAAAAGTAAAAAAATTATCACACAGAAACTCAATGGGGCATTTTTAGTCACTAAAGATAATTTTAGACTGCATAAAATCATGAAATGCTTATAGCATAATAAAAAACAGAAATCAAAATAACATGTGCATTGTAATTATTACCAAGTATATATATGCATGTGAAGAAGACACTGAAAATAAACATTCCAAATTGATATAATTGACTTGATTATAATAGTTTCAATATATCTTAGAGACATGGTTCTGATATCCTGAAAATTCAAGTAGAAATGATTTTAACTGAGTAAAAGTAGCTCTAGACAAAGTCAAGAAGAGCAGATCCAAGCACAGGTGTTGGAAGTAGTCTACGAAACATAAATTACAGTGTGACACTCAAATCCAAATACAGAAATAAGAAGACAGACAACAGAGAGACATTTTGATATACAAAATAACAAAACAACAGGGGTTCATATCACATAACCTCAGTCTTCTCAAAAATAGAGGGGCTGCTATAATTAAGAATGATGGAGACAAGGTTAGGAGAGGAAAAAATTTAAAACACCTGCCATGTAATCGCATCAAGCCTGTATTTTCAAGCTAAGGAAGGCACTACAGCTAATCAGCTAAGAAAGCTCATCTTTAATAGAAAAAAATAAAATAACATAAATAATCACTAAAGAAATAATGGCTTTTACAACCACTTACTAGGAGTGTCTTCTATACCATTATTGGAATCTACTTTAAGAAAATTCTATTCACAGAATACTGTAATATATGTTTGCATAATAATTATCTGGTCAGTGGTATAACGATTTCCACAAGGCTCAGGTACTCTTAATTTTCAAGTCATTGACTCAATTAAGGTAATGAACAGATTAATACAGAAACCCTGAAAATTCTAAATTCTATATTCAGTGACTGATTAGTTGTAGACCATAATTATGATCACAACTAGTCAGATGTTGGCAAAGTTTCATTTGAAGTCACATGATACAGTTGATTTTGTTAATCCTCTGTTTGGGGGAATGTCCTTATGGAGTTCTCTCACTTTCTGAGAGGTGATAAATTTGAAAGAGCTGAGGCAACAAAGCATCCTCCCTCCTCCCACCCCAGGTATTCTGCACCCACAAGATTCTTAAGCTGCACTGTAAGAACAGATGCCAATTAAGGAGCTTCTACCATCCAGTCCCAGTGGCCCAACACTACAAAAATATTTTAATCAAAACACACATACACACATACACACACACAGTTAAATTGCAAAGAAGAAGTAATATACATAATACAAATTAATAAGATATCTGAATAGCAGGGAGAAATTCCTGTGTGAAATCACCAAAATATTCCTTAAAGAAGTTCGCTTCAGTATGAACTTTTTTCCATCTGTGTAAACTTAGCATTTCTCTTCCAGTTCAAATTTGTAGTAAAAATATTTTGAAGAAAACTTTGAAAAACTACCATTGATTATTAATGCCTATTACCTGCGTGACGAAATAATCTGTACACTGATCCCCACAATTTACATGAGTAAACTGTGATATGCAATTGACCCATGTAACAAACCTTCGCATATACCTTTGGTCCCAAAATAAAAGTCAGAAAGAAGAAAATTAATCCATTTTACTCAACTTCTTGTTAGGCTAAATGACGTTTTAATTCCAGTTAGTATTTGTTAGTATTCAGACATATATTTAACATCCTAACTTTTTAATGACATTACTATACACAGAAGTATGACTTCAACCAAATAAAACTAGACTATAAGGAAAAAGTTTAAATAAATGCCAGACATTGAGATGGAGAAAAAGAGAAAAACGTAAGAGATAGAAAAACAGAGCGAGTGAGGTTCTAAGTGTTTTCAGACTACTACTTTTTCGAGCTTCCATGAAACAATATGAAAATTAAGCCCTACAAATGCACCTTCATCACTGGACCTCAGCCCCTGCTAATCCACACATCTGTCAAGCCGGCCCACCTTCCCCCTCCTGCTGCTGACCAATTCCTCTGACTGTGCCCTGGAACTCACTAGCACCGGCAATCCCCCTCTATTCTCAAAGTCCAGTGAAAGAAAGGACTTTTTCACATTTTTGCCCTAACCTAACCTTTCCTGCCCTCCTGAGAATACTCTTTCCCATAACAAAACTGATTATAACATAATATAAAATTAATCTGTAGAATATATGGTCATAAGTATTAACAGATAATTCAGAAGTTTCTTAAATGCAGTAACAGAAATTTTATAAATATGAAGAAAAGACAGGCTACATCAGGAAAAATAAAGATTTTAAAGTTGATATCCTATGAAAATCTCCCCCTTCACATATGAAACAAAGAAAAATAAAAACAAGAAGAAAGCTGAATTAGTGATGAAACTAGGCAACTATGGCTGCTACATGCCATACAATTCAAGACAATTTGGCTGGACATAATACCAGTGAAGCCAAATGTTCAAAACATTCCCTAAGAATGTAACTAAAATTTCTCCTTCCCAAGAAAATGATACTGTTGCATCAAGTCCATAAAAAATATTCTGGGTCCTTCACATCCCTTGAAAGTTGTATTCCCAGGTATTTTATTCTTTTTGTAGCAATTGTGAATGGGAGTTCACTCATGATTTGGCTGTTTGTCTTTGTTATTCGTTATAGAAATGCTAGTGATTTTTGTACATTAATTTTGTTAGAGACTTTGCTTAAGTTGCTTATTAAGGAGGTTTTGGGCTGAGATGATGGCATTGTCTAAATACACAATCATGTTGTCTGCAAACAGAGACAATTTGACCTCCTCTCTTCCTGTTTGAATATACTTTATTTATTTCTCTTCACTGATTCAAGGAGAACTACCAACCATGGCTCAAGGAAACAAAAGAAGACAGAAACAAATGGAAAAATATTTCATGCTTATGAATAGGAAGAATCAATATCGTAAAAAGGCCATACTGCCCGAATTAATTTATAGATTCAATGCTATCCCCGTCAAGCTACTATTGATTTTCTTCACAAAATTAGAAAAAAACTACTTTAAATTTCATATGGAATCAAAAAAGATCCCATGTAGCCAAGACAATCCTAGGCAAAAAGAACAAAGCTGAAGCATCATGCTACCTGACTTTAGACTATACCACAAGACTACAGTAACCAAAACATCTTGATACTGGTACCAAAACAAATATACAGACCAACGGAACAGAACAGAGGCCTCAGAAATATGACTGCACACCTACACCATCTGATCTTCAACATAAAACAAGCAATAGGGAAAGGGTTTCCTATTTAATAAATGGTGTTGGGAAAACTGACTAGACTAGCCATATGCAGAAAACTGAAACTAGACCCCTTTCTTACACCTTATATAAAAATTATCTCCAGATGGATTAAAGACTTAAACATAAGACCTAAAACCATAAAAATCCTACAAGAAAACATAAGCAATACCATTCAGGACAGAGGCATGGGCAAAGACTTCATGACTAAAACACCAAAAGCAATGGCAACAAAGCAAAATTAACAAATGGGACCTAATTAAAGAGCTTCTGCACAGCAAAAGAATCATCAGAGTGAACAGGCAAACACAGAATGGGAGAACATTTTTGCAATCCATCTGACAAAGGGCTAATAACCAGAGTATACGAAGAAACAAATTCACAAGAAAAAAACAAAAAACCCCATCAAAAAGTGGGCAAAGGATATGAACAAACACGTCTCAAAAGATGACACTTATGCAGGCAACAAACATATGAAAAAAAGCTCATCATCACCGGTCATTAGAGAAATGCAAATCAAAACCACAATGAGATACCATCCAACACCACTTAAGAAAGGTGATGATTGAAAAATCAGAAAACAACAGATGCTGGAAAGGATGTGGAGAAGTAGGAACACTTTTACACTGTTTACAGGAGTGTAAATCAGTTCAACCATTGTGGAAGACAGTGTGGCGATTCCTCAAGGATTTAGAACCAGAAGTACCATTGGCCCAGCAATCCCATTACGGAGTATGTACCCAAAGGATTATAAATCATTCTACCATAAAGACATGCACATGTATGTTTATTGCAGCACTGTTCACAATAGCAAAGACTTGGAACCAACCCAAATGTCCATCAATGATAGGCTGGATAAAGAAAATGTGGCATATATACACCATGGAATACTATGTAGTCATAAAAAGGGATGAGTTCATGTCCTTTGCAGGGACATAGATGAAGTTGGAAACCATTTCTCAGCAAACTGATACAGGAACAGAAAACCAAACACTGTATGGTCTCATTCATAAGTCGGAGTTGCACAATGAGAACACATGGACACAGGGAGGGGAACATCACACACCACACCGATGCCTGTTGGGAGGTGGGTGCCTAGGGGAGGTATAGCATTAGGAGAAATACCTAATGTAGATGATGGGTTTGCACCCATGATGGGTGCAACAAACCACCATGGCATGTGTTTACAAACCTGCACATTCTGCACATGTATCTCAGAACTTAAAGTATACTAACAAAATAAATAAGTATATAAAATATTCTGAAGAAAGTAACAACACAAGATCCCATTTAATATGCTGAAAGTTGGATGTGAGTTCATGCTTATGTCTGCCACAGGGCCCTGTATTTAGAAACACACTGAATAGAAATCCAGAGAAACTTAATGATTCACTAACTGAATTGAGCATTTCTTTTAAAACCTGGCATACAGAAACACTAAACAGAATGGACACAGTCATACTGTTTACCAGGCCAAGTTAAAATGAAGACAAGATAATGAAATCTGGATCCCAGTAGAGCAATTTGTTTCAATCAACCTAGAGAAAAATCACTGTGGTCAACTTCCCCCCTGTGAGAATGTCCACAACTCCAATTTCCTCGAGGTTCCCTTCAGTCACCCCAGACTGAACTGGTGCCACTGAAACTCATTATCTAGTCCTTTAACACACTAAACAGGAGGATTCTAAGGACATGTACATGAATAGTAACAGAGATAAGAATAATTTGTTAATGGAGAACAGAGCTAACATCATTCAAGGATAAATATATTTATTTAAAAAAAATCAGTAAATGACTTCTCAACACATACGACGAAAATAAGAAAAAAACTACCAAAAATATCCAAAGTGTTAGTATTATGCTATAGTACAGAGGATAGCAACAAATTTGGGATGTCATAGGAGAAGGAAAATATGCAAAATGAATACTAGGAAAGCATCTATTTTGCATTCTCAAGAAAATTAAAGAATTAACAATAAGAGATTATCAATAGGATAATAAGACAGATTGAAATGAAGAAGAAACACCCCAAATACCGAAGCAACCTTTAATTTTAAAAGAGTCATTACGAATTTAAGTAGAATGACAAACAGTAGAGAAAATAAGTTCAAGTGAAGGACATGGAGAATAAATCTGAGGGGCTCTAGAATGTGTAGTAAAAGAATCAGGAAAGGAGAAAGACATGGATATTTCTGGTGATATTGAAGAGAAAAAAAATAAATGGGAAAGAAGCGATGCACCAAGAAACAAGTAGCATAATACCCTGAACTAAAAATGACTTTTAAAATGATTGAGAAAGTTCACCAAATACCAGGTTAAATTACTCAAAATTAAAGCATCTACATGACCTAGTGAAAATAACAAATTCAAAGAGCAAATGAAACACTTACAAATATATTCAGAAACGAAAAAAGCAATGTTTACTGAGAAGAATCAGAATCGTCTCAGATTTCTCTTTGAAAACATTAAATATAAGATTGTAATACAAAATATTATAGTATGGCGGGGGCAGAGTCTACACCAAAGATTTCTAGATGTGGCTGAAATTTTGCATTTTCTAGCAACTCAGCATCCAAATACTCTTATTATTCTGACACTTTTATCTCCCTGTTCTTGTCAGAAATCTTTTTGACTTATGAGCTGAAACCACTTTAAAAAAAGAGTAACAGTAATAACACAACAAAGGATTAATACTGTGGACTAGATGGGAACAAATGACCAGTAGAGACATGACTTATTACAGTATCCCTCAAATCTCCCCCAGCAGCACTGTCTCTGACCAAGGTTCCCTCCTTCACTTACTCAGATCTAGCCAAGATGGCCACCTTGCTATGCCTCCAGCGATGTGCCAAGCAGACTCCTGTCTTGGGGACTTTGCATTTCCTGTACCATCTTCCTGGAAAGCTCCTACCCAGTTCTCAGCGTGGGTCACTCCTTCACTTTCCTTAGGTCTTTCCTCAAATGTGTCCCCAGTGAGCCTTGCCTGGCCCCACATCATCTAACCTGCCTCTCACTCTTCTGTCTCCATAGCACTCATTTCCACTGAGCACAGTGCATGTGTTATTTGTTGTTTACTGATTCTACCCCACACTATGTAAATGCCACGAGCACAGGCATTTCTGTCTAGTTTGTCCTTGATGTATCTTAAGAGCCTAGATGAATTGGGACTCACCTAATATTTGTTAATTAAATGGCAATGTCTGATTAGAAAAACATATTAGGTTAAGATACACTGGTTTCAACCAAGCATCTGACACAATCTCCTATTATTCTGAGGTGACATTTCCACACTCAGCATTTCCTAGATGACAATTATTATAAAGAGGGCACAGGAAAACAACTTGGAAAAAACACTCAAATTTGAGGGTTCAAAACATAGAGAAATAAATACTGTGTTAGATAACAGAAATAAGACTGTGGGACTCATCTCAATAGGCTGAGATGGATCAAAATAAGATGGAATGAAGGTAAAATAAATGTATAGTCCTATGGTTAAAATTCTGTAACAAAATCTGTTGATAAAGAAACTTTTTGGTCTCCTTGCATGACTGATTTCTCCTCCTTCCTCTCCTCTGCTGACATTTCCCCATCTTCTCTGTCACTCAACAGCGGGAGTGTCCACCGTTTAGTGCTCAGGTCTTGGCTCTTCTCCACAGACAACTCTCTAAGAAATGTCACCTTCTCCCATGGCCTTAAACATCATTTATATACCAGAAACTTCCAAATCTGTATCTCTACCTACAAACTTTCCTTTTAATTGGACCATATATGTCCTTGTTTTCTGAAAATCTCCAATTCCGTATCTGATTCCTTAAACTTACTACTTTCCTGGTCTCAATCCTCCTACAGTCTTCTCTATAAGAGTCAAGAGAAATTTTATTCTACCAAGTGCTCAGACCAAAAAGTTGGAAATCATTACTGATTCCTCTCGTCTAACTTACCATATACACTATAAACCAAAAATAAAGCTGTAAGTTCCTCAACTGACTGAAAGACCCTCCTCTCAGCCAAGGGCATTGCAATGCAGACCTGAAAATTCAGTGTAGGCAATGATGGGGGGCAGGAGGTGGGATATGCCTCATTATAACCTCCTCCCTTTGAAATTCAGGCACAGCCGAACAGCACTGACACTAAACAGATTTTAAGATTGATGAGACAGACTTTTTGTAGCTATAAGATACCAAACTCCAGCCTGATCTCGTGTAACACTGTCACAAGACAGATAGCAGGCCCCGAAAGGAACTGACGTATTTTACCACTAATATATTTCTTTGACATATTTTGCAATGGTTCTGCAAAGCTGTCTCTTGTGGAGAAAATCTACATTCTGTAAAGAAGCCCCTTCCCTTTCCAGGTCTTTTCTCTGATCCAGGAGAGTCTAAGAGTCTGGCACCTTTTTAAGGCAAAGAGCTCTGTAACCTGCCACTTGGAGGCTTCATTTGCATGATAAAACCTTGGTCTCCAAAATCTTACCTTAAGCCAGATGTGACTTTCTACTGATTCCAGGTCTTTGGTAGTAACTCTTTCAACCAACAGCCTATCAGAAAATCTTTGAATCCACCTATGACCTGAATGCTACCCACCCCCCATGCTTCCAGCTGTCCCACCTTTTGAGATAAAACCAAGGTACATGTACTACCTGATGCCTTATGTCTCCCTAAAATACATAAAAGCAAGCTGCAGCCCAACTATTTTGGACACATATTAGAACCTCCTGAGTTTGTGTCACGGGCATGTCCTTAACCTTGTCAAAATAAACTTCTAAGTTGACTGAGACAGGTCTCGGAAACATTTTGGTTTACAAACCCATAAACAAAGGTTGTTCTTTCTTCTTAAACACCCAACCTCTGATCATAGTTCACCATTACAAACCTAACCTTAGACATCACCCTCCCCATCACACTCCTAGACTGCCCCTGGGTCTACCTGTATTACAACCCTAACCCTAGACATCACCCTCCCCATCACACTCCTAGATTGACCCTGCATCTACCTGTATTACAACCCTAACCCTAGACATCACCCTCCCCATCACACTCCTAGACTGCCCCTGGGTCTACCTGTATTACAATCCTAACCCTAGACATCACCCTCCCCTGCCTACACTCCTAGACTGCCCCTGGGTCTACCTGTTTCCACTCTTACTGTGTATACTCTCAATTCAGGGTCTCTGCAGTTGCCATCTCCTCCTTCTGCTGATTCTCTCATTCCCTTCCAATTCCTGCTCAAATTTCCCTGAAGAAATTAACCTCTCCTGACCACTGCAGATGTGCAACAAGCCAATAAGCCTCCTCCAAACCTGCCATCACTCTCCAGCCCCTTATGCTGCTTTATTCTTCCATGTATTTATCACTGCCTGACAGGTGTGCACACACGCAAACACACATATACACATCATATAAATTTTCTGAGCTGTTTCCACCACTCCCCTCTATGCTATAAGAACCTGAATACTGTCTATTTTGCTCCCCATTGTAGCCACAGCACCTTAGAACAACACCTGGAACACAAGTGCTCAAAAATATTGGTCATTGAATGATGAGTAAGAAGACAGAGAGACAAAGAGAGAAAGGGAAAATGGGGAAAAGGGAGGGGGAGAGACATAAGACCCACCGGTCTGACTTGACTTCATGAAAAAATAATGATAGTTTATTCAAAGCTCAATAACCAAAAATGCAATGTAGTTTAAAAAAACTAATTATCCATTGAAACTGTATTGACAGATACATAGTTTCAAACTAAGACAGGTATCTGTCCCACCTCCTTTCACCAGGGTGAAGACACAATTAGTCTGTGGTGCTATGTTAAGGTCGCAGTGTTTTAAATATGTATTAATAATGTATGGTTTGTCCAAAGAATGTCGAACCGCATCTTAAGGAGGCATCTGGAAAATACAGTTTGGAAAGTAAGATGTTTTACTGGAAAAGAAATAACATCATCCCCATACTCAAAGAGTTTGCATATGAAATAAAAGTCAAAACAAATACTGGGGAATGGCCATTCTGGGAGGCTGCTTGGTTCTAAATGAGAAAGTACTTCATAATAATTAGAACTGCCTAGGCTGGGCTAAGTAGCTCAAACCGATAATCCCAGCACTTTGGGAGGCTGAGGCAGGAGGATCACCTGAGCCCAGGAGCTCGACACCAGCTTTGGCAACATGGATAAACCCTGTCTCTATTTAAAAAAGAGAAAACAATACAAAAAATTAGCCGGGCATGGTGGCACAGGCCTGTAGTCCCAGCTATTTAGGAGGCAGAGGTGGGAGGATCATCTGAACCCAGGAAGTCAAGGCTAAAGTGAGCTGAGACTGTACCACTGTACTTCAGCCTGAAAGCCTGGATGATAAAGTGAGACTCTGTCTGAATTAAAAAACAAAAAGTATATGAAAAAAGAGAAGTGGGAAAGAAAGCAAAAACAAAACAGAACTGCCTGAGAGTATAACCATCGCCATTAGTGGAACTAAAGAGCATGCTTTCTGTCAGGGATGTGTTAGAACAGAAGCCCTGCGGCCAGTCACCATCTTCCAAAAGGCTGTCCCAGGAATTTCTAAATCTATTTCATAAAGGAAACTCTGAGTATTAATCAAATAAGCATTGATCAAGATATGAGGTACATTTTTTCAAAAAAGCTTTATAGAGCTCTTGGAAACTGATACCATTTCTAGGGTATCAGCTTATGCCTTTAATATTTCTCAATTAGAAATGTTCTTTTCTCCAAATTTGGCATAATGTAAGAGAATCTTATAAATAATAGCAAAAAAAAAACCAACCCCACTACATATAGTTTCATCATTTTTTTTTCTAACAGCCTTATAAGACAGTATGGTACTGTCAATGACACTGTCTGAACACATGGCAGCTTTGGCAATATCAACACTGTAATATTTTATGACTCTGCCAAAGGTCACTTTTCAAAGTACCTATCTTCTCCTCAACTGTCACTTTTTAGCATTTTCTGCTGTTCCTAGCAGCTGCTGTTCACTCTTCTATCACATCCGGGTCCCTTTTGGGCACCGAGACCAAAGTTGTGAGCTCCACAAATGTGAAATTAATAGCAAAGGCACCCAGTGAAACCCCGAGACTCACAAATGTGAAATTAATAGCAAAGGCACCCAGTGAAACCCCGAGACACACAAAAGTGAAATTAATAGCAAAGGTACCCAGTGAAACCCTGAGACTCACAGAAACCTCAAGTCTCCTACATTGCTGTGCACAGAAGGAATTCTGCTCTCTCCTACCTCCAAATCCCCTACCCCCCAGCACAGGCCCAGGTCATTTTAGAGATTTCTTTCTTCAGATGATCAAAAATAAAGGAATATAGCTGCATATGTGATTCTATTAACAGTTTTTCAGTTTATATCTTACAATAAAAAGTGATATATAAGGTTGCATTAAAGTCAAACTTACTATTTTCAGTATTTAATCTGAAGATCTTTATCTGCATAATACAGAAAAACTAAGATACTTTTTTCAAATGTAATCACTTATACTTTTATAGCATAAACAATATGCTAAATGCTTTCAGTTTTTAAGCTTGCTAAGACTCTTAAAGATAACACTAATTATTTCTCTAGGACATGAAAATAGTACCTTTAAGATTTCTAAAAGTTCTAAGCAATATCATGCTTTCAACACATGAGTTGTCATCTTTTGTTCTCCCGAAAAGAAAGTGCATGAACTCAAAGGCAGAGGTTGGGCAGGTAGTGGACATGAGCGAAGCCAGCCGCAGAGGACTGGGGCTGACTGGAGAGCATCATGCATCTGAAGGCAGCTTCCACTCCTCGCCCCGAGAAGACTGCCACCCTATGAGAGTGCTGTGTTGGTGTTACCTTACCTCCTGGCTCAAAAGAAGCCAGAAATCCAGTCTTTATATACAGTTTATAAATGTCAGCAACTGATCCAGAAAACCCCATAAGCAGGTGCAGACCAAACAAAATCCACCTGTGTGCTGTACTCAGATTTGAAGCTGCTATTTGCAACCTCTCTACTGACTTTATTCCATATTAATGAGTGACACTTTGGAGAGGGAACTCAGTTTTTGCCATTATTTTTCTAATTCTTTAATGTGTTAAGAGTACTGAAAAATACACAAAAAAGATTCATTTCCTATATTGCAGTAGTAGAAATAATATTCACATTACTTACCCTGCTGACTTCCTTAGGAGCCGCTTCATCTGGGGACAGAGAAGGAAGGGGGAAAACACAATTAGAGACTGAGTAAGTTTTAAAATACAAAACGTGTCATTTGCTTTCAATAAACTTGAAGGGTTTTTTGCAACGCTCCATCTTACGAAATTTATGAATTTGATTTTTTTAAACTGTAAAGGTTGAACATAACAAATTACAAGTTAAGAAGTATACCCTAATTTCACAGGGAAAATGAAATACCACCACCAGATTACTTTTCTAGAGGTTCTAAAATGGATATGATATGCCTGCAAGAATGGCTACACTGTGGTATATTCAGCTACACGTGCACACAATGGGGTTTATAACACTTGCAGTATTCTATACAATACAACCCACATGAATATCCCAAATGACCTTTAACACTCTTGCTTCGAAGGCTCATTTCAGCAGACCCGGGGCTGGTGTGAGCTGTTCTGGTGAAGTAAGAAATGTACCTGCATGGCACTCTGGTCAGGGCATAAAACACACCCGCTAATAATAGTACTGCTTTGTTCTATGTGTCTGAGGAGTTGGGGGGCTGTTTATGCCAGCTTGTCAGCATTGCTGATTGGTAAAGTGAGACTGGGGTGGTTTGCACAGGGTCTAGGTGAGAATCCCTGGAAGGCTCTCCCGCTGGGGCTGGCTACAGGCAAGAAAATGTCTGTGTGACCAACAGGGTGTAAAACAAGCTGGCAGATAGCCCCGCTTGGTCCCCTGGCTCTGAGTGTTGCACACACAGGTCATGATTATGACCTGTGAGAAAGTGTGTGTCCCCAACAGAGGAGGGGCTGCTGGAGCTCAGCCTGGCATTAACAGACTCCTTCCTGGAGGCAGGCTTCAATCTAGTGCTATTGTATATTGTATCTTTTTCCTGTAATAAATTCTAGATCTGTAAGCAGTGTCATTTCAGTTCCTGTGTCTTTCTAAGCAATCAAACCCTGTTGTCTGTCACCATCAGAACGAACTTAACGTACCAAAAATGGAATGTACTCAGTGTCACTTCAAAGCACAGCCTAACTTAACCTGACACAGCTAAAAATATGCCCAGGTCTCCGTCCCACAACTTCAGGCAAGGTTGTAATTCTCCTTTCTCCTTCAATATCCATGTTAGCGTAACCACTGAGTCCCAATGATTCCAGTTTTCTCTCATCTTTCTCAGATTTACAGCTTATCACTCATTCCCTCAGATGACACCACATCTAGTCCCAAGTCACATATCAACCAGTATCTTCCAAACTGGTCCCTGAACAGAGTATGTTCCCAGTATGTGCAATCACGCCTATGCACGCATGCACACACACACGCACGCGCACGCACGCACGCACATACTTGCTCTCTCTTACGCACTCAGTTTGTCTTTCAGAAATTTTCCTTCTATGATGCCCCTAAAATGCTTCAGAACCTAAAATAACTAGATTTCAACACAGGCTGAACACTGACTTTACTTGAGGGTCTTTTTAAACAGTGATACTTTGGAGAGGAAACTGAGTTTTTTGTTT
>NW_016107704.1:1659448-1712498 GCF_001604975.1 Cebus imitator | reverse complement strand
TTTTTTTTTGGAAACAGAGTCTCACTCTGTCTCCCAGGCTGGAATGTAGTAGTACGATCTTGTTTTCACTGCAACTTCTGTCTCCTGGATTCAAACAATTCTCCTGCCTCACCATCCAGAGTAGCTACAGGCATGTGCCACCAAGCCCAGCTAATTTTTTTTTTGGTTTATATTTTTAATAGATATGGGGTTTTTATCATGTTGGTCAGGCTGGTCTTGAACTCCTGACTTCAAATGATCTGCCTACCTCAGCTTCCCAAAGTGCTGGGATTACAGGCATGAGCCACTGTGCCTGGCCTCCTATTTCTTAATAGTGGGAATTTTCATTTAGCTAAAATCTCTTGCTCAAGAAAAATTTAAGCATGTTGAAGACAGAAACTACTTTCTCTTCTACAGTTGAGTTGCATTGTGGGAACACATATGATAGACAGTGGCTTAGTGCAGGGGTCCCCAACCCTTGGGCCATCCCTGTTAGGAACTGGGCCACACAGCAGGAGGTGAGCGGTGGCAAGTGAGCGAAGCTTCATCGTATTTACAACTGCTCTCCATCACTGGCATTACTGCCTGAGCTCCGCCTCCTATCAGATCAGAAGTGGCATCAGATTCTCATGGAGCGCAAACCCTATTGTGGACTGCACTTGCCAGGGATCTGGGTTGTGCGCTTCTGATGAAAATCTAACTAATGACTGATAACCCGAGCCGGAGCTGAGGGGGTGGTGCTAGCGCTGGGCAGTGGCCGCAAATACAGATTATCATTAGCAGACAAGTTTCCCTGCACAGAGACCATCATAAAGTAACTGCTTGCAGACTCATATCAAAACTCTCTCAGTGAGTGGCAAGTGACAAGCTGCATCCAGTGGCAAGTGAGCTGATTTACTTCAATTGCACAGCTGCTTCTGGTGGCAGGCTTTAAGTCAGAATCTGACATGTATTTAGTCCACGTGTGGCCTGCCTATTATTTCGTTTGTCACTTCCATCTGCACCTCTTTCCCACACTATGCACTTGTCTCTGGTAAGCCCACAAGCTAACCCTAGCCAAAATGAGTAAAAAACAAAAAAAACAGGAGAGCTTCTTTGAAAAGGGGGAAGACCCAATCATGAGAAAGCAGATTCTAAGACTGCCAACAAAATGAAAGCTGCATTTGAAAGAAAATACCAAGTCCTACTTAAATTATGGATTCATTGCAACAAGCAATTCACATTCTCCAGGTCCACTTTGCATATGTGGCACCTAGCTATCCAAGGAAGCCATGAAACTTTCCTTCAAAACTGCATTGCCATGTGGAGACCATGCACCCTGCATTAAAAGGCAAGTCTTTGGAGTTTTCAAAAGAAAAAGAAAAGTGTATACCAATAACACAGGCAATTATCGAAGGCTGGCGCTTCATCAAATGTGCCTGCTCTGAGTGCATCATTCTTAGTGACTAACCTCATTGCTGAAGCTCAGAAGCCCTTTACTATTGGTGAAAAGCTGATCCTGCCTGCCGTTAGGGACATTTGTGGTGAACTTTTAGGAGAGGCTGCAGTTCACAAGGTGGCAGGTGGTCGTCTTTCGGCTAGCACCATAACTCGATGAATTGATGAAACAGCAGAGGACACTGAGACACAATTGTAAAAGGGGATTAATGAGCCACCAGGGTGCACACAATCCAGGTTGACGAGTCTACCCGTGTTGACAGCAAGGCAACAATGCTTGTTTATCTGTGATCTATTTTTCAGGGGATGCACATGAGGATATGTTATGTGCGCTTTCATTACCAACCAACAGCGCAGCTGCAGAACTATTCTAGTCTATGAATGACTACATATCAGAAAAATCAAATTGGTCATTTCGTGCCAGTATACACATGGACAGAGCAGCTGCCATGACTGATTTCACTACTCAGGTCAAACAGGTCACTTCTGTGTATAAGTGCCCCACGGTAACCGGCTGTACCACTTGGAGCTCCTTAGGTAGTTTCTGAATATGAGTCTACGCACTGTGTCATCCATAGAGAAAAAGCCAAAGGAACATAGCTGAAAAATGCCACATGGGCTTAACAATGTTTTACAGAATGTGATTCAAATTACAGACCATATTAAAGTACACGCTCTTAACGCACATCTGTTCACACAGCCCTGTGAGGAGATGGACGCAGAACACACACGCCTTCTCATACACAGAGGTGAAACACTTTCTAAAGGTAGATTGCGGGCCAGAGTTTCTGAATTAGGAGAACCACTCTGGAGATACCTTTTAGAAAAAAAGTCACAATTGGCAGCACATTTCAGTGACACAGAATAGGTTGCTAAACTTGCTTACTTGTGCGACCTATTTAGCTTGCTCAGCGAACTCAAGCCCTCACTTCAGGGAGAACGACAGCTGTGTTCCAGTCGGCAGATAAAGCGGCTGCATTCAAAGTCACACTGGAATTACGGGGTGACAAGTGAACACTGGGATTTCTGAGAAGTGTCAAACATTAGCAGAGTTGTGAAAGAGACGGAGCCAGGGCCTTCTTTCTCCCAGCTGACACACGACCACCTACCTCAGCTTTCAGAGGAGCTTGAGCAACACTTCCCAGCCGCAGAGGAGCCCTGAGCTGCGAAGGAACGGGTCCGTGACCCTTCTGTAAGTAAGCCCGGCTAATCGGCTGTCTGTGCTAGAAGAGGAGCTTGAGATGGCAGCCACTTGAGACGGTAAATGACAATGGCTTTAAAACTATGTTTGAGACAGCTTCAAGTCTCCATATGTTCTGGATTAAAGTCAAAGTAGAAGATCCTGAGATTGCCACAAAAGCACCATAAAGCCTGCTTCCATGTCCAACATCCTATCTTTGTGAAGCAGGGTTTCCTGCAGTGACAGTGACCAAAATGAGACTACAGAGCAGCCTGGACATAAGTGACACACTTCAGGTGTCAGTGTCTCCCATCACCCTCAGATGGGACCGTCTAGGTGCAGGAAAACAAGCTCAGGGCTTCCACTGATTCTACAGCATGGTGCTTTGTGTTATTATTTCATTATATATTACAATGTAATAATAATATAAATGAAATGAGCAATAAATGTGATATGCTTGAATCATCCTGAAACCACCCCCTCCAAGCAGTCCGTGGAAAAACTGTCTTCCATGAAACCTCCCTGGTGCCAAAAGGTTAGGAACCGCTGGTTTAGAGCATGGACTAAGTTTGAAGCCCAAACCTGCAGTCACTAGCTATATTACATTAGGCAAGGTGCCCATCTTCTGCCACCTTACAAGTTCAAAGTGAAATAAGTTAACCATATAAACTGTTACTGAAAAAGAGACTCCCTCCACCACAACAAAGCCCATTTTCAAGGTAACACAGAGGGAATATTTCCCCTCTGCAGTTCATGGCTCCTTGCAGACCATATAGGAATTCCAGGTTAAGAAGCCATGATGTCGAATGTTCCCTTCCCTGTACACTTCCAGCACACACTCACAGCTGAAATGTCAGGCAGCATTTCACTCAGATCAGCAATGAAGCTCTCTTTGAAATAAAAGGCTAGAGGAAAATGGAAAAGAAGAAAATTGCCATGAATACCAAATTTTGGGTCACCAGTGAGGAACAAATTGGCTAAAATAAAAGTTCCAGAGAACAGTAATTTTTATGCAGCATAGGGTTTTCAGAAACACGTGTTTATTCAACAAATATTTACTGATGAACCACTGTGTGCCAGGGACTTATCTCTGATTTCAATAAGCTTGCATTCTAGTGGGATGAATAAATTAGGAAACAAATAGGTGTAATAATTTCAGAAAATAAATGTATATGCTTGTTAAAGAGAAATTTAATTTTTAGAGAAAGATAAAGGATCTTTGATCCAAACCTCATTTTAATACTTTATAAATGCCTTAGCAAGAATAGTCTATAGGGAAAAAAATGCCCTAAGGGGATTTCACAGTAAGTACACCATTTACAGCAAGTACGTAATAGTGTACCTTTCACAGTGAAAAGTAAATTTTGAATGTTTTCTAAATCATTTAATCAAAATCTGTGAAAATGGTGGACAGGAGGCAGGCCTAATTTGCAGCTCCCACTCTGATGGACACAGCAGCCTGTAGAAACCCACACTGTGAACTTTTGCTTCAAGAACTACCAAAGGAACATACTAGGAAAGCCTAGAGAATCCACAGACCCTTTGCAGGAGGTGGATTGTGGCTGCAGGCTCAGGGACAGCTGAGGAATTGTGACTTTGCTTGCTTTCTCAGATGGGAGGTTGTACCCTGGGATAAGTTCTCAGCCCTGCTCACCAGCTGTCTGGAAGTAAACTCCGTGCTGTGATGGGGGCATTGTAGGTATGAGGGCAGCCTTTTGGACTACGGGCTGCATGGGAGCTGGGTGAGTTCTGTACTGCCGGCTTTACCCCACTTTTCTGCTGACCTGTATGTGATAGCAGAGGCCCCCGGAGAACGTAACTCCATTGGTCTAGGAACCACACTCCCATTCCCCACAGCAGTCACAGCAATCCCTGTCCAAGGAAAGCCTGAGATCAGACATGCCTAACCCTGCCTCCACCTGATGGTCTTTTTCTACCTGCCCTGGTAGCCAAAGACAAAGCCCTTCCTGCCCACCACTGGAGAAATCTGAATACTCACCCAAGGGCGATCCTAAGGCAAGCTTGTGTTCTTCCTATACAACCTCAGCTGATGCTCTCTTGACAGTGCCACCTCCTGGCTGGAGGACAACCAACACAAAACCAGCGCATGAAACAAAAACACAACCAAGGACCCTCACAGAGTCCACTTCACTCCATTCAGTGCAGGTGCTGATATCCACAGCTGAGAAACCTGCAGATGGATCACTTTACAGGACTCTCTGAAGTCACTTCCCAGTGATAATCTGGAGCCCAGTAGCTCTGCTACATGGCTAGATCCAGAAGACAAACAACTATTGTTGCAGTTCAGCTCTCAGGAGGCCCCAAGTCAAGGGAAGGGAGAGAACACCACATCAGGGGAGCACCCAATAGGAGAAAAGAATCTGAACAGCAGCTCTTGAGTCCCAGACCTTCCCTCTGACACAGTCCACTCAAATGAGAAGGAACCAGCAAAAGAATTCTGGTAATATGACCAAACAAGGTCCTTTAACACCCCTAAAAGATCACACCAGCTCACCAGCAATGGATCTAAACCTAAACGAAATCTCTGAATTGCCAGGAAAAGAATTCAGAAGGTCGAATATTAAGCTAATAAAGGAGGCACCAGAGAAGGGTGAAATCCAACTTAAAGAAATAAAAAATAATAACGCAGGGTATCAATGGAAAAATCCCCAGTGAAATAGCATAAACAAAAAACAATCACAGCTTTTGGAAATGAAGGGGACAATTAGAGAACTGCAAAATGCATTGGAAAGTCTCAGCAACAGAATTAAACGAATAGAAAAACTTCAGAGCTCAAAGACAAAGCTTTAAAATTAACCCAATCTAACAAAGACAAAGAAAAAAGAATTTAGAAAATGAACAAAGCCTCCAAGAAGTTTAAAATTATGTTAAACAACCAAACCTAAGAATAACTGGTGTTCCCGAGAAAGAAAAGAAATCTGAAAATTTGGAAAACATATTTGAGGGAACAATTGTGGAAAACATCCCAGGCTTGCTAGACATATAGACATCCAAATACAAGAAGCTCAAAGAACACCTGAGACATTCATAACAAAAAGATCATTGCCTAGGCACATAGTCATCAGGTTATCTACAGTCAAGATGAAGGAAAGAATTGTAAGAACTGTGAGGCAAAAGCAGCAGGTAACCTATAAAGAAAACCTGTCAGACTAACAACAGATTTATCAGCAGAAACCCTACAGGCTAGAATGAATTGGGATTCTATTTTTAGCATCCTTAAGCAAAACAATTATCAGCCAAGAATTTTGTATCCAGCAAAACTAAGCTTCATAAATGAAGGAAAGATATAGAATTTTTCAGACAAACAAATGCCAAGATAATTCACCACTATGAAACCAGCACTATGAGAACTGCTGTTAATAAAAGCATCTCTAAATCTTGAAATAAATCCTCAAAATACACCAAAACAGAATCTCTCTAAAGCCTAATTCTCACAGGACCTATAAAACAACAATACAATGAAAAAACCCCAAGGTATTCAGGCAACAAATAGCAAGGCAAATACAATAGTACCTCATATCTCAATACTAACACTGATTGTGAATGGCCTAAATGCCCCACTTAAAAGATCTAGAAGCTGAAGGGATAAGAATTCATCAACCAAGGCTGGATGTGGTGGCTCATGCCACTTTGGGATGCTGAGGTGGGTGGATCATTTGAGGCCAGGAGTTCACAACCAGCTTGGCCTACATGGGGAAGCCCCATCTCTACTCAAAATATAAAAATTAGCTGGACATGGTGGTGTGTACCTGTAATCCCAGCTACTTGAGAGGTTGAGGCACCCAAGAATTGCTTGAACGTGGGAAGTAAAGGCTTCAGTGAGCTAAGATGGCACCACTGGACTCCAGTCTGGGGGACAGAGTAAGTCCCCATCTCCAAAAAATTAAAAAATAAATTCGACAAACAAGTATCTGCTGTCTTCAAGAGACTCACTTGACACAAAAGGACTCATATAAACTTAAAGTAAAGGGGCAGAAAAGGATATTACATGCAAATCGACACCAAAAGCAAACAGCAAGGGTAGCTTTTTTTTTTTTTTTTTTTTTTTTTTGAAACGGAGTCTTACCCTGTCACCCAGGCTGGAGTGCAGTGGTGAAATCTTGGCTCACTATAACCTCTGCCTCCCAGGTTCAAGCAATTCTCTGCCTCAGCCTCCTGAGTACCTGGGATTACAGATGACCACCACCTTACCCAGCTAATTTTTGTATTTTTATTAGAGACGGGGTTTTACCATCTTGGCCAGGCTGGTCTTGAACTCATGACCTTGTGATGCACCTGCCTCGGCCTCCCAAAGTGCTGGGATTACAGGTGTGAGTCAACGTGCCTGGCCAGCTATTCTTATATAAAACAAAACAAACTTTAAACAACAGCAGTTAAGAAACACAAAAAGGGACATTATATAATGAAAAAAGAACCAGTTCAAAAGAAAAATATCACAGTCCTAAATATATATGCACCGAACACTGGAGCTTGCAAATTTATAAAAGAACTACTACTAGATCTAAGAAGTGAGATACAGAACAACACAATAATAGTGGAGAACTTTAATACTCCCCTAACAGCACTGAACAGGTCATCAAGGCAGAAAGTTAACAAAGAAAAAATGGACTTAAACTACACCCTACAACAAATGGACTTAACAGATATTTACATAACATTCTATGCAGCAACTGCAGAATATTCATTCCATTCATCAGCACATGAAATATCCTCCAAGATAGAGCATAAGATAGGCAACCAAATAAATCTCAACAAATTTAAGAAAATCAAAATTATAGCAAGTACTCTCTCAGACCACAGTGGAATAAAATTGGAAATCAATTCCAGAATGGACCCTCAAAATTAGACAAATACAGAGAAGCTAAATAACCTGCTCATGAATGATTATTTGGGTTTGAACTACACTATAATGATGACACAACCTATTAAAATCTCAAGGATACAGCAAAAGCGGTAATAAGAGAAAAGTTTATAGCATTAAATGCCTACATCAAAAAGTCTGAAAGAGCACAGATAAATAATCTAAGGTCACACCTCAAGGACCTAGAGAAACAAGAACAAAACAAATCCAAACCCAGCAGAAGAAAATAAATAAGCAAGATCAGAGCAGAATTAAATGAAACTGAAGCAAACAAAAACCAAACAAACAATACAAAAGATGAATGAAACAAAAAGATGGTTCTTTAAAAAGATAAATAAAATGATAGAACATTAGCAAGATTAACCAACACAAGAAGAGAGAAAATCCAAATAAGCTCAATTGAAAATGAAATGGGAGCTATTACAACCAATACTACACAAACACAAAAGAATTATTGAAGGCTACTATGAACACCTTTATGTGTATAAACTAGAAAACCTAGAGGAGATAGATAAATTCCTGGAAATATACAACCCTCCAAGATTAAACCAGGAAGAAACAGAAACTCTGAATAGACCAATAAAAAGCAGTGAGATTGAAATGGTATTAAAAAGTTACCAACAAAAAAAGTCCAGGACCAGATGGATTCACAGCTGAATTCTAACAGACTTTCAAAGAAGAATTGGTACCATCCTATTGATACTATTCCACAAGATAAAGAGGGAATCCTCCCTCAATCATGCTATGAAGCCAGTATTACCCTGATATCAAACCCAAGAAAAAACATAACCAAAAAAAGAAAACTATAGACCAATATCCCTGATGAATGTAGATGCAAAAGTCCTAGCTAACCAAATCCAAGAGCATATTAAAAAGATAATCCACCATGATCAAGTGGGTTTCATAGAAGGGATAGAGGATGGTTTAACAAGTCAATAAATGTGATACATCACATAAACAGAATCAAAAACAAAAATCACATTATCAACTCAATAGCTGCAGAAAAAGCATTTAACAAGATCCAGCATCCCATTATGATTAAAACCCTCAGCAACATTGGCATAGAAGGGACCTACCTTAAGATAATAAAAGCCATCTATGACAAACCCACAGTCAACATTACACTGAATGGGAAAAGCTAAAACCATTCCCTCTGAGAACTGGAACAAGACAAGGATGCCCACTTTCAGCAGTTCGGTTCAACATAGTACTGGAAGGCCCAGCCAGAGCAAGTAGACAAGAGAAAGAAGAAAGGGCATCTAAATTGGTAAAGAAAGAGTCAAACTGTCATTGTTTGCTGATGACACGATCACATACTTGGAAAACCCTAAAGAAGCATCCAAAAAGCTCCTAAAACTGGTAAATGAATTCAGCAAAGTTTCAGGATACAAAATTAACATACACAAATCAGTAGCCCTGCTATACACCAACAGGGACCAGGCTGAGAATCAAATTAAGAGCTCAACTCCTTTTACAATGGCTGCAAAAAAATAAAATAGTTAGGAATACACTTAACCAAGAAGGTGAAAGGCCACTATAAGGAAAACTACAAAACACTGCTGAAAGAAATCATAGACAATACAAACAAATGGAAACATTCCCCATGCTCACAGATGAGTAGTATCAATGCTATGAAAACGACCAGATGGCCAAAAGTAATCTACAAATTCAATGCACTTTCCATCAAAATACCACCATCATTCTTCACAGAACTAGAAAAAAATCTTAAAATTCACATGGAACCAAATAAGAGCCCACAGAGCCAAAGATAGGCTAAGCAAAAAGAACAAACCTGGAGGCATCACATTACCCGACTTCAAACTATACTATGAGGCCAAAGTTACCAAAATGGCATGGTACTGGTATAAAAATAGGCATACAGACCAATGCAAACAGAATAAAGAACCAAGAAATAAAGCCAAATATTTACTGTCAACTGATTTTTGACAAAGCAAATAAAAACATAAAGTGGGGAAAGAACACCCTATTCTTCAAATGATTCTGGGATAATTGGCAAGCCCCCGTAGAAGAATGAAACTGGATCCTCATCTCTCACCTTACACAAAAATCAACTCAAGATGGATTGAAGACTTAAATCTCAGACCTCCAACCATAAAAATTCTAGAAGAAAACGTGGGAAAAAGCCTTCTAGATATTGGATTAGACAAAAACTTCATGACCAAGAACCCAAAAACAAAACTGCCACAAAAGCAAAGATAGATGGGACTTAATTAAACTAATAAGCTTCTGCACAGCAAAAGAAATAATCGGCAGAGTAAACAGAAAACACACAGAGTGGGAGAAAATCTTTGCAATCTACACATCTGACAAAGGACTAATTTCACAATTTTCAAGGAACTCAAATCAGCAAGAAAAGAAATCCCATCAAAAAATGGGCTAAGTACATGAATAGACAATTCTCAAAAGAAGATAAACAAATGGCCAACAAACATATGAAAAATGCTCAACATCACTAATGGCCAGGGAAATACAAATCAAAACCACAATGAAATGCCACCTTACTCCTGCAAGAATGGCCATAATCAAAAAAATCAAGAAATAGATGTTGGAGTGAATGTGGTGAAAAGGGAACATTCTTATAGTGTGGGTGGGAATTTAAGCTAGTACAACCACTATGGAAAACAGTGTGAAGATTCCTTAAAGAATTAAAAGTAGATCTACCACTTGATCCAGCAATCCCATTCCTCGATATCTACACAGAGAAGAAGTCATTAAAGATAAAAGACATGTGCATATGCATATTTACAGCAGCACAATTTGCAGTTGCAAAAATATGGAAACAAGCCAAATGTCCATCAATCAATGAGTGAATAAAGAAAATGTGGTGTATGTGTGTGTATGTTTGTGTATAATACACACAAGACACACAGTAGTATTCCATGTGCGTGTGTGTGCGTGCGTGTGTGCATGTCAATATTAACAAAGCAGAATTTCAGAATAAAGGTGATCATTTAATGCCTGTATTAGAAATTAATATTAAAAACCACATTTTGCATTCAAATTCAAAATTGTGATTTTCATATGAACTAGATACGAAGTTCCAGAGGATGCATTTTGAACAATTTCTACTTTTTTGATTGATCATCTCCTTGAGGTTTAATATAGGCTCGGTTTTACTAAATCTTCTGTGAATAAGCAGCCTGCTTTCCATGTTCATTCCATAGGATGAGAAAAGAAATCTAAGTCACAAACTGGTACTATAGACACCTTTGTGACTGACTTCACTGCACCTGTCCTTCAACACTACCTATCTCAATCTGCCTTTCAGACTCTGCAGTTATTTTAGTATTTCTAAGCAGAATACACCTATCTTCTCTTTATGGGAGATATACATTTCCATGAACATTCATAAACTACACATTCTTTTACAGACATTCATATCTTGGGAGTTGAAGCAGCCTATTCAGCCTCCCCCCAGCCATTTCTAACAATTATGCAATCTTAACAATTCATCCAAAAGTATTTACCAAAAGTCTACTACGTGCCAGACACTGAATAAATGTCTCAATCTTGTTTGTGGTTCTCTCAAAACCATGAAATTTAAGTCATTTTCTTCAGTCTGATTGAAGAAAATGACTTAAATTTCATGGTTTTAAGAGAACCACAAACAAGAAAGCTTTTTGGCCCTAGCGGGTGGTGGCAGCCACCCTGAAATCCCGAAGGGCATCGACCTGAAATCAACAACAACCCAGCAAGAAAGACAGAGGGGAGACAGAAAGGGAAGGAGAGAGAGGGGAGGTGGTGGGGGGGAAGGGGAGAGAGAAAAGGACGAGAAGGAGAAAAGGAGAGAGGGGAAAGAAATGAGAAATGAGTCCTCAGAGACATTTCCTGCCAAATTAATCAGCCAACCTTGAAGCCTGCCTTACTTAGGGACGTTTTTCATATGCAAGATAGCTAAATTCCCTATTGATTAAGCCATTTTTACCAGGTAAAACTAAAAACACTCAAGAGAGCATTTTTTTTAATGCAGCAAAATGTTATATGGATATTACTTTTACATAAACTAATAGTTATTTAAAAGAAAATCTTATTTTAAAAACTCTTATTCATACAAATAATAAATTCCTTTGCTCTAATCTTGTTTTGCTCTGTTCGTCCAACTGGAAGCTACAACACATAAAACTCTTTTCACTTCGATGAGGCTGGTTTCACTAGACTCTCAAATATATTTTGCTCACTCTTAACTCAAAATCTTTATATATTCAAACAAATATTTACTGAGCACCTACTAAGTGCCTATCAGAGTTCTTTATGCTTACAATATCTTGGAGAATAAAAAAGAGACAATAATCCTTGTCTTCATGAAGCTGTATTCTAAACACAGGTGATTTTCAATAAACTTGGTAAGTAAATATATCATACAGCAAGTTGAAAATGTTTTGTTGGGAGAATTGCAAGGCAATGGGGGAAGAGAATAGGGAGCAGCCTAGAGTATTAAAAAGAGTGGCTGCAGCAGTTTACTGGAGAAGCTGAGCTAAAATAAACAAAGCAGTGACCCGGGAAGAACACTCCAAGCAGAGCGATCGACCTGCATAAGACGTTGAGACGCTGCGGAGTACAGCCTGCGTACTCCTGCCGCAGAAGATGACCCTTCTTTCAAATACTAAGTCCTTCAAAACTCAGCTCAACTTCCAATCTGTCTGAGAGGTCCTCTCAAGAGCAATAAGCCCACTGATCTCTCTTTTCTCAGAATTTTATTGTATATAAATTATACTTCAAGAAAGCTGGCTAAACGAAGAAACAAAAGTACGTCTTCTCCTCAGGCTTTAACTCAGTGTGAAGCAAACCCCATGATTTCTTTCTTCCATTCTTGGCTTGGCTTTCCAGTCAAGATCGCATCTTGTCCAGGGTGTCCTTCTGGACCCACGCTTCAACACTAGCTGAGGGCAGCAGCGGGGGAGATGTGAACATGTCCTTCATACCCTCTGTTCTTTTCACAGCCACAAACAACCTCAAGGTTATTCCTCCACATTTACTAAGAATTTCACAATGTGACTAATATTATTCATTTCCCTTAAAACTACCTCAAATTTTTCTGCACAGCATCAACATCCACATGGAAGAATGCAGGGGGCTGGATGGCAAGAAAACCAAAGCAATCTACAGAAGGAATGACGGAGTTTTTCTGGCAATAGGGAGTTTCAAGCAAAACTTAAAGAGGCAGCAGGAAAAACAAGAGTCCATGCAGAGGCCTGTTGGGCAAGGACAGCCACAGGTCTCTGCCCACCAAGAAATAAGAAGCCTTGGAAACTTGGCACTAGATTCAATAAGAACCCAGAGAATCAACTTTGAAAGACCAAAGGTTCCTTTTCATCACTACTGTGATGTTCACTAAGTTTCCCAATATATCCACCTGTTCACTGGAATGAAGAAAAGTTAGAAAGAAGCCATTAAAGACTGGAACTCTTAGACCAACCACTTTGGAAAATAGTTCGGCATTTTCTGAAATCCTAGTTTCATATATTTACCTAAGACTAAGTATCTAAAAGACCATGTATCCAAAAAGAAATGAAATTACTGCAAAAAAAAAAAAAAGTAACTGAAAGACCTTGGATAAGATGATTTTCCACTAACAGTGGGAAATATAAGCCAAAAGCAGAATAAGATTATTTAAATAAAATTATGTTATTTTGCATATCCAAGTCAATCTTGCTACTGTACTTCTTCAAAGAAAGCCAAAATTATTGTCAAAAAATTCTTTTTTTAGCATGTTAAGTATAATCAATTGCAAAAGTGAACTGAACATTTATTTGCAGAAAAGACTGTATAATTCAAAAGCACTACTACATGTGGCTCTCTGAAAATCTATGAAAGAACTGATGACAGGGAATATTTCTAGAATCCTACACCAAGTAGAGATAGGTCAAACAGTTATAGCTTAAGGAGGAAGAATTTTTTAATACCATTTTCTGGAAAATTTGAGAAGACAACCACTAAACAGAGATAAGAGGTCATGTGGTTAAAGTAAAATGCATTAGAGCTCAATATTATGATGTCTTTCTTTTAAAACTATTAAAAGCTAGCCAAAGAATGATAGCATTAAATATCCAGAATTGTTTAAAAATAAATCACAGCATCATTTAACTTAGATAAATGATTGAATGTTCTTGATCTCTAGTATGATCCTGGCCCAATATGCTGAGGTCTCTAAAACTCACTATGGTTCTCCAGCAGAGTTGTAGCCACAACAGCAGCTTCTTGGGGTTTCAAGTCAATGTGCTTCGAGACAGTCATTCATTTATTATCAGAAAATCGAAAGTTTTTGGTACTGAACACTGTGATTTAAATTTTGAAGCTGATTTTTGAGTTTTTTTCTCAATTGGACAGGCTTTTATTTCCATGTAAGATTTCATGTGGAAACCCAATGCATTAAATAGATTAAAAGAAATTTGGTGGCAGGTATCGTAATTGGCTCAACATAAATTCCAACCTCTTCTGGGAGCTCCCTTTTGTTCTGCTTAGGCTGGAAAGCTGAAAACTGAATTTTCAGATTTCCTAGCACCTTATCACATACTATTACTTAAAGTGAGTTCTGAATTCAGAACTGAGTGAGGTGGGAAGAAAGGCAGGGCCTGAGGTTCCCACTTTCCTGGGGAGTATCAATGTAGAGACAGTGTGGATCCATAGCCACTAGATTCCTGTCGCCTAGGCTTCTGTAGCCAAGGAGCAACTCTACCAGTCACAGCCAAGGATGTGACAATCTGGAGCCTGAAAGCTTTTCTTTGTAGCTCTGCCTAGTTATGATCCCTTGAGTCCTTCTAATAATTTTGTAAGTCACCTAATATGTTTCTTTCTACCTTCCATTGTTTTCTATTACCTATAACCAAACCCAAATATAAGTGTTTTATTAGAAAAAAAATTTTTAAATGTTATAAATTATGAAACATCTCATGATAAAGCCAACAAATAAAAAATACACTGCCTTACAAATTCAAAAGACTCTAGTTTAAAATGGCTCAAATGTATTTACAAATTTTTTTCTTTCAAAGTTAAATCAATAAATACATAACTGTGATATTGTGCCAGAATTGCTAGCCTTTGCTTTAGTTATTTAGTAATAACTAAAATAAGCAGCCCAGGATAGCTAAGATTTGTGTGTAAACAAATGCTTATCTTGACTTCTGTAAACCACTGAAGTAACAAACAGAATGACAAAAGTCCCCTGGCCCTTGGAATGTCTGGAGACCCCCGCCCTTGTCTCCGCCCAGGAGGTGAATCACAGAATCCCCTAGTCCTTGGAATGTCCGAAACCTTTTCATCCCCATCCCCGCTCTTCACCCCCACTCCCAAGGTGGTTTTCGGGTATAAAAAGTCTTGGCACCCTCCTTTTGACGCCACAGGTTGGAGAGACGTGAGTCCTCTGTGGTCGCCGGCATAATAAATGACCCTGCAATCTGGCATACTTTTGTCTTGATGCTAACTTTCTACACTCTGTCCAATACAACATCTGGAGGTCCCACAGAGATATTCTCTTTTTGTTATCACCAGACAAAAGCCATCTCAGAGTCTCGCCCTGGCGGCCGCTCCCACCTTGGGGGCCTCTGGGGAGGCGCCCCCTGTTCTTTTCCAGGGCCCCGGAGAGCCACCGTGGAGGATAAGTGACCTCTCGGCTGACATTCACCCGAAATTCCTCAGGGTCCTAAAAGAAAAAATCCTCCGGAGGTAAGTCTGGTCTGGGAACTAGCTCAAAGGAAGGGCCTGAGTCGGGGGACTGACGAGTCATTGCAACTCTGACCTGGCAAGCCTCACCGAGACGTCGCTTGAGGCTTCTGGTAGCTGGTGCAGTGGGTACCAGCGTTCGCCTCTGGTAGCTGGCATAGTGGGTGGCAGTATTTGCCTCTGGTAGCTGGCATAGTGGGTGGCAGCGTTCGCCTCTGGTAGCTGGCATAGTGGGTGGCAGCGTTCGGTTGTTTTCCATAGCCTCTGTGTGAGTGAGAGATTGAGTGTGTATATATGTAGTCCCACAGCTGAAAGGCTACAGGGCTTGTGTGGGCCTTCACCTGCGGTTCCAATGGGGCGTCGTAGGGCATAACGGTGATTCACCTCAGAGCTGTCCTACTTGGACTTCCATCCTAAGGTGACCAGGCCCGGGGATTATACGGGTACACCTTAGCCAAGACGCCCCTGAAAATTCTTCCGAGAAAGTGGCCGGGCAGGCATCTGACTGGTCTCCCATCTGGGGGGCACCCACCCTTTGTCTGTCACTCTTGTATGTGGTCCTGTCTTGTCTGTAAATTTGTCAGTTTTATTAGACTCCTGCTGGCAGACATACACTGGTTCAGGCCATCTTCCCTTGAGGTAGGAGATATCTTACAGTGGTTGACGGACCACTGGATGCAGGGAAATTTTATTGATTACACCCCAGCAGAAATTACTCTTTTCTCTTTCTTTCCCATCTTCTTCTTATTCTATCACTGAGGCCTCACTCTTTCTTCCTTTGCCATGTGGCAGATAGTCTTAACTCTAGTTGTCTTTATTCTCTTCCTAGTTTTGGTCATTGTGGCCTGTAAATTCTCCCAGCCACCTCCACCGGGAAAAGAGTACTTTTGCCCGTGCTGGGGCAGATTCCATGTCGGGGAGGCCATTGTGCCCTCGACACCTTGGAGGTAGCTTCTTTGGAGCTTGTTTGGAACAAAACCCTAGATCAGAGTTTATGGGTGCTCTTTCTCAGGCTGGGATGGAAAATAGGTAACTGCCTATTCTGCCAGGAAAGTGTCCAATGTTATGGGCAGTGCCCAACGGTGCATCACAGAAAGGCATACTGGCACTATCCTGGATGTTGGGAGGTAGGATGTCACCACCCCAGTAAAAACTGACTGGCAGCACTTCTGCACACTCTACCGGGTGTGGTGGGTCCAAAACACACATCGGGTAGACCTCTTAGTCCACCTGTTTGTCACTTCCCGACCTTTCCGAAGCAACTGGCCAGTAAAAATGTATAAGGGGGAGGATTATGCCCGGGCAGCATTAAACCTCCATAGTGCTTATTCTCGCCAGCTGTGGTTTGCGGTGGAAAAAGACCGCTGCCTTACCTTGGCCCCTACCCCCTGTTCCTCTGACTAGGACTACGAATAAACCCTAAAATCCAGTTGTCTGGCCCTTACAGGACCCGGCTGCAGAGGTCCTGCTAAAACCTGCTTTAAAGAGGGCCAAATTTTAAATTTGAGGCTTTCCAAAATTGGCTTTACTACAGAAAGAGAAAGTAGGGAAGGAAGGAGAAAGAGGAGAGAGAAAGTAGATAGTAGAGAGAGGAAAGAGAAAGAGAGGAGAGAAAGTAGACAGAAGAGAGAGAGAGAAGGGGACCAGAAGCCGCAAGGGTGGAAAACTTGCCGCCAGCAAGTTCAGTTTTAAACTGACACTAAGAGCGTTTTTTTCCTTTCTCCAGCGGCCATCAGCCCCACCCAGCTTTGAGGCAGGCCACATTGCCTCAGGGTGCAGCATTTGCATCCAGAATCTGCCTTTAACAAAAGCTTTCTAACTTTCTGTAACAAAAGTGACTTGTTAGCACAGTTGTTAAGGAGTGGGGCCTGCAGCTGCAAGGTTGTTGGTTCAAATCCTCAGTGAAGTTAGTTTTAAATTAGGGAAATCAGTTTTAAATTAGTGAATTCTCTTGAGGAAAATTTGGCATAAAAAAACAAAAAAACCCACAAATGGGGTCGTCTAGCTCCCCGCCTTGTAACCCCCTCCAATGCATGACGGCCAACTTCAAGGTTGGATTCTCAGGCCAATATGGGGTGAAATTAACCCCTGGAAAACTCTGCTCTTTGTGTGAACTTGAATGGCCGTCTTTTGGAATTAGGTGGCCAGATACTGGGACCTATGACCCCAAAATTACCCAGGCTGTATGGAAAATGGTTGCAGAAACTCCTGGATACCCTGAGCAGTTTCCATACATCGACCAATGGTTGGGTTTAGTCCAATGGCCTCCCCCATGGCTAAAGCGCTGCATAAAACAGGCTAGACTTCAGGTCACGTTAGCCGGCCCAAAAGAAAGTCCCTTCTGGGCCAGCCATTCTCCCCACCCCAGCGGAGGATCAGGAATTACTTCCACCCTACTCAAGGCCCTCTAAACCAGTGCCTCAGCACCCCCCTCGACAGTACTATTAACCAAACCTTGTCCCCCCTGCACACAAGTAGCAGGGCCCCTGTACCCACCGGCAGTCCTCCCTTTCCAAGAGGCACCCCCAACAGAAGACAATTGGGGTCGCCCATTCTTTATTCACATCCCCTTCTTGTCAAGTAACTTATATAACTGGAAGGTGATAGAGATCAAAAAGAGGGCCAAAACACCAAGTGCGGGCATGAGCTTTAAGAGCAAGGGAAAGCTGCCGGGCTAAACCCAAAATTGGCAGCACCCATGGCATGGCAAAGGGGATTTCTATGGCCTGCAAGCCAGCAGAGATGCATCCAGTGTGAGGGGCTGTGCAGGAGGGAAGTGCTGGGGAACTGCTAAGAGTTCCCAGGAGGGGGTTTTACTGGAGAACTGCTAAGACGGCAAGAGGGGGAGGGTTAGGTACCTGCCCAGATGGAAAGTTCCCTGGGAGCGGGTAGTGCTGGGAGGCCGGGGAATTTAAGGCGGTGATGTTGCCAAGGTTTTACAATGAAATTCAACATCCCCCCTTCTCTGAGAAGCCCCAGGCTTTGACAGGACTCTTAAAATCTGTATTCCAGATGCATCGCCCCACTTGGGACAACTGCCAACAATTATTACTAATTCTGTTCACCACAGAGGAAAAAGGCAAAATTAGACAGGAAGCCCTGAAAGCCATCATAGGTCCAGGGAGAGGAAAAAGTTTTTTTCCCTCTACCTCACCCCAATGGGACCTCAACACCTTGCGGGGGGGTCACCAGGCTCTGAACACTTTTCACCGGTATCTTATAGAAGGGGTTAGGGGAGTGGCCAACAAGCCCACTAAACTCTCTGAGGTAGGAACTGTAACTCAGGGTCCACAGGAGTTGCTAGCTGCTTTCCTTGAACGCTTACTGGACGCCTATTACCCTGAGGCCCGGAGAATCAGCGGGCCATCAATCTGGCTTTTGTTTCCCAGTCTGCCCCAGACATCAAAAAAATTTGCAAAAATTAGAGAGGTTCCAGAGAATGAATTTAACTCAGTTGTTAAAAATTGCCCAAAAAGCCTTTAACAATAAAGACATCTTACAAGCCAAGCGAATAAGAGAGTTACTAGGGCAGTCATAGCAGCACTCCAGGAAAAACCACAGCTAGCCCCTGGACCACAAATTGATTTGTTGATCTGGGGAATGGCACTGTCACCCATTCCCTGAGTGTCCATATCCACTCCTGTGACGGGACTTGCTCCACAAACTGCAAGTAAATATTTCTTTCAGCGAGGGTCAAGCTTGCCTCTCAATTCCTCCTCCCTTAGCCACAGGGCCACCTTAGCAGATCCTCATCACCTGTGCTCTGTCAGACGAGTATCTCTTGCAGGAAGCTCTATCCTCGGAGGCAGATCAACCACCTGCACCAGACTTCCTCTGCGAATTTCAAGAGAGTGTACCGGGAGTATGGGCTGAAACAAGTCCCCCAGGGTTGGCAAGTCACTGCACCCCAGTCGTGGTCCAGCTATTAGCAACGGCAACTGCAGTCCAGGTGAAGCAATACCCTATGAGCCGGGAAGCCAGGCGAGGAATTGCTCCGCACATCACCAGACTCTTGAAGGGAGGAATCCTCACTACTTGTAAGTCTCCCTGGAACACCCCCTTGCTCCCCGTGCTAAAACCAGGCACACAGGACTATCGGCCTGTGCAGGACTTGAGGGAGGTGAATAAACGGGTAGAAACTGTTCATCCTACAGTTCCAAATCCATACACCCTCCTAAGTCTCTTGGACCCAGAACACCATTACACTGTCTTGGATCTTAAGGATGCATTCTTTTGCATCCCACTAGCCCCTGTTAGCCAGCCTATATTTCCTTTTGAATGGACCGACCCTGATACTGGAGTCTAGGGGCAACTCACTCAGAAAACTGCCTCAGGGGTTCAAAAACTCCCCAACTCTGTTTGATGTGGCACTTAGCCAAGACCTTGCTGCCTTCTGAGCTGAGTTCCCAGAGTGTACCCTACTCCAATATGTAGATGACTTACTCTTGGCTACAAAAACCCAGGAGGCCTGTAAAGAGACCACCCAGTCATTACTGAAAAAAACCCTGAAGACTTTGGGGTACTGGGTCTCAGCTAAAAATACCCAACTCTGCCAGCCAAAAGTGACTTACCTGGGCTATGTTATAGAGAAGGGCAACCGGGCACTGGCACCCAGCCAAGTCCAAGCAGTGCTGCAAATACCCAACCCCACCACAAAATGCCAAGTTCGAGAATTCCTTGGGGCAGTAGCGTACTGCAGGCTATGGATTTTGGGATTTGCTGAGATAGCCAAGTCCCTGTATGCCTGCGCTGGAGGAAATCAACCCTTGACACGGACAGAGGTGGAGCAACAGGCTTTTGACAAGCTCAAGACTGCCCTGACTGCAGCCCCAGCCTTGGCCTTGCCAGACATCTCTAAACCTTTCCAGTTGTTTGTGCATGAGAAACAGGGAGTCGCTAAGGGGGTGCTCACCTGGACATTGGGACCCTGGTCCCAGCCAGTTGCCTACCTTTCAAAAAGACTTGATCCCGTAGCCTCTGGGTGGCCAGCTTGTTTGAGGTCGGTGGCAGCTACAGCCCTCTTAGTCAGGGAGGCGAACAAACTGACCTTGGGGCAGGAGTTGAACTTAATGGCACCCCACGTGGTGGAGTTGCTACTCCGTGGAGCTACGGGAAAATGGATGTCTAATGCCTGCATAGCCAAATACCAGGCCTTACTTTTGGACCAGCCCCGCATAAAATTTTCAAAAACCACAGTTTTAAACCCCGCCACACTGCTACCTGACAGCAAGCCAGAGGAACCCATACATGACTGCCAACAGACAATAGATGTCCTCCACGCTGCGCGACCAGATCTCACCGACGTCCCCCTGCGGAACCCAGAGAAGGTACTGTATACAGATGGCAGCAGTTTCATGGTCAACGGAGTCTGGTACGCTGGAGCAGCTGTGGTCACTCTAGAGCGGGTTATCTGGGCCCAGGCTCTTCCACATGGAACCTCAGCCCAAAAGGCTGAACTTATAGCTTTAATAAAGGCCTTGGACTGGGCGGAGGGAAAAATTGTTAACATCTACACGGATAGCTGGTATGCCTTTGCCACGGCCCATGTGCATGGTGCCATTTATAAAGAAAGAGGATTGCTTACCTCAGATGGAAAAATCATCAAGAACTAAGAGGAAATCCGAGCTCTACTAGAAGCTATATGGAAGCCTAAGGCAGTGGCACTGATGCACTGCAAAGGACACCAGAAGGGAGATTCACCAGAGGCAAGGGGAAATAGGGCAGCTGACCTACAGGCCAGATCGGCAGCCGTGGGGCCAGTAAAACCTCTGACTCTTCTTGTGACTCTGCTGGCCCCAATCCTGCCTCCTACCCCTACGTACTCACCTGAGGAAGAAACTTTGCCAAAGAACAGAGGGGACGACAAGATTCCACAGGATGGTGGATTCTACTGGACACAAGAATTGTGCTCCCCGAGGCTCTAGGATGGGCTCTAGTTAAGCAAACACACCAGGCCACTCATTTAGGTCAAACAAAATTAACTGAGCTGCTGAGGGTTAGATACTACATTCTACACTGATATAAGATTGTTAGAAAAAAACTACTACTTGTTGTAATGTATGTGCCAGTGTAAATCCAGGAGGCAGTAGGCCTAGTCAGGCAGGGATAAGACTTAAAGGTACTAGCCCAGGGGAACACTGGGGGTTAGATTTTACTGAAATAAAGCCCCAGAGTGCGGCTATAAGTACGTCATTGTATTTGTAAACACTTTCTCTGGATGGGTGGAGGCTTTTCCTAATGGGTCAGAAACCGCACTGGTAGTAGCGAAAAATTGTTACAGGACCTGGTTCCTCAGTTTGGCTTGCCCCTGACACTGGAATCAGATAATGTCCCTGCATTTACAGCACAGGTTTCCTGGAAACTACACTGTGCCTATCGCCCCCAGAGTTCAGGGCAGGTTGAAAAGATGAACCGGATCATAAAGAAAACTTTAACAAAATTCATTCTAGAGACCAGTGAAAACTGGGTCAGCCTGCTTCCTTTTGTTCTCCTCCGTACCCCATGTACTCCCTATAAAAAAGCTTTACTCCTTTTGAAATTATGTTTGGAAGTCCCCCTCCCTTACTCCCCAGACTTGCGAACGCCATACATGCTGGAGTCCATAACCAAACACTCCTTAAGTCCTTGCAGGCACTCCAGTCTGTTCAGTCCCAGGTGCACTCGCTCATCAGGGGAACTCGACATACCCCAGTGGATTTCACTGACCAGCCGGTACACCCCTTCCAGCCAGGGGGCGAAGTCCTGGTGAAAAGAGTCACTACCTCTGGCCTAACTCCTCGCTGGAAAGGACCCTACACTGTAATCCTGGTCACCCCCACGGCAATCAAGGTGGACGGACTGACTGCCTGGATTCACCACTCACACGTCAAGACTGCCCCCTCAGATGCAAGATGGGAAGCGGTTCCATCCTCAACGGACCCCCCCAAAGCTAAGACTATTGCGCCGTTCTCGGTCATCATCCTAATTTCCCTGATTCCTGCAACCACCCTCCGAAAGGGACCCTCCTTGGCACCCACCTACTATCAATGGGTCATCACCGAGGGCTCCACTGGAGCATATGTTAGTTCCTTAACCGGAAAGGGATCCACCCTAGTCAACCTAACCCTGGAGTACACTCTGGAGACCCCCATTACCTTATCCCTGGACCTCTGTGCCCTCCTGGGCCCCCACTTAAATTTCAGGACAAGTGGAGATATAGCTGGGTGTGGCAGTTTAGGGGCAGAGCAACAACTCCAGACCATGGGGTTACATCTGTGCCCAGGATCCACCCCGCCAAACAGATGGAACTGTGGAGACTTAAATGAATTCTTTTGCCCTTATTGGGGTTGTGAAACTGTCTCCACTATAACAGGATATACTGCAAACAGAGACTCTTTCATTTTTCTCACCCGAGACCCTCCCGCAAACCCCTGGCTAACATTCCTGCTCACTGGATTAGCAGAACCCTTTGTGCTAATGGTCCTAGGATTAACATTTGGACCATGCCTTTTAAACATGCTCCTCAAATTTATCCAGGAAGAAACAGATTCGGTCAAACTGATGGTTCTGAGATCCAAATACGGGCGCTTGTGTCAAAAAGAGGAAACCTATTAAAGATTTAATACATGTTGAAAGAACGGGGGGAATGTGATATTGTGCCAGAATTGCTAGCCTTTGCTTACCAGCAATAACTAAAATAAGCAGCACAGGATAACTAAGATCTGTGTGTAAACAAATGCTTATCTTGACTTCTGTAAACCACTGAAGTAACAAACAGAATGACAAAAGTCCCCTGGCCCTTGGAATGTCCGGAGACCCCCGCCCTTGTCTCCACCCAGGAGGTGAATCACAGAATCCCCTAGCCCTTGGAATGTCCGAAACCTTTTCATCCCCATCCCCGCTCTTCACCCCCACTCCCAAGGTGGTTTTCGGGTATAAAAAGTCTTTAGACGCCACAGGTTGGAGAGACGTGAGTCCTCTGTGGTCGCTGGCATAATAAATGACCCTGCAATCTGGCATACTTTTGTCTTAGTGCTAACTTTCTATGCTCCGTCCAATACAACATAACTACTCACATTTCTTATAAGAAACCTCCAAACATATAATAATCCAACCACGGTATACTATTTTGTGATTAAATATACACTGATTCAACTTTCAAATAAAGTGATGAGAGCCAAAACGTTACAAATATGAGACTTTTAAAAGAAGTTCAAATAAATATACAGCTAGGTCACTATAAGTTTGTCTGAGTTCTGCATAAAAACGAGTGGAAGTGATAGCACAAAGTTAATCAGTTGATGGTCTCCAACATATTAAAACTTGGTACATTTAAATATGACTGTTGTCTTATTTTAGCTAAAAATGGCCTGCAACTATTTTGGGGCCTAAATTCCTTTGAGGCAAAGCCATAGACCTTCTTTCAGAGAAATAAATATACATTTAAAAATCTTATATTTAATCTCAGAAGAATCACATGAATTCTAGTTTGATTTCACGATGATCAGGCTACAAACTGGTTGCTTTCAAAAGCTGGTCAATACACAAAGAATTTTAAATTCTGAAATCTAAGAAGAAACCATACAATTCTTTAAATATTCTAAAAGTAAAATGCATAAAGATACAAACAATAAAACAATACCAAATATATAGTGAAAAAAGGAAATAATATTACTACTCTCATTTTTCAATTTTATTTTCTAACTCTACACTGCCTCCACTCCTGGTAAGCATTTCCAGCCAGTATTCCTGCCAGGGAAATGTCTTTTCCCTTTTCCCACTTTTTTCCATTCTCATATTAACATAACAATATAAGTGCTTTTGTTGTTTTTCCCCCCACTAAAATGGCATTGTACTGTAATCTTATACTAAAGACTAAGACAAACTTAGAATTTCACAAACATTCCTCCAGACCATAAAGTTCCAACTGAATTTTTTGAGTACATGTATAACATTTCAGAAAATCAATATATCACAATTAATTCAACATATCCCTTTAGGTGGACATTTAGGTTGACTTCAGTATTCTGTCTATGTAAGCAATGTTGTCATAACTATTTTGGCATGTGTATATTCAATATTCTCCCTACTTTAAAAATGTTGAATATTCTCCTAAAAGAAAAAAAAACAAGGTTACTTTTCTATAGAGGAGATTTCATAATGTATAATAAAAAATCAGTACAGATGCACAGTAAATAAGCATTTGTGGGCACATCCAACATATTATTTCCAAGTTAACAGTGCCATGTCTGATATGTTGAAAAGAAAAATTGTTCTTGAGATATATCTTTGATTGAAAGGTATGCGATCTCACTAAAACTTCTGGCACTCATAGGCTTTGCCTTGACACTCTATTTCAAGTATTTTAAGCTAAAATAAGGCCATGTGCCTTATTTGTCATTCAAAAGTTATAAAATGAATCCATGCATTCACAGCCTTTTTTATTTGTAGAGTATTTTTACTCTCACCAGCTATAAATAGCATATTGGTTTCTCTGGTTCATTCTAGCACACTTGAAATACTGCTGTAGTCATCGAAGATTTCTCTCTTAGCCCTACTTTCCATTGCATTCTCTGAATGTCTTTGTCCTAGAAGTTCAGCCTCTCTGTTTTTCTTCCAAACAGTAATCATCAGCTCAGGAGGTATCTGCAGTCTTCACCGCTTCGGTAACAGAGGTTTTGAATTTATTCTACTGAAAAGCACCATTTGGTTATCCAGGAAAGAGTTTGGTTGGCTGAAACTACCTGCCATTCTATTGCCTCACAACTAAATTTTTTTCTCTGTTTCCCTACCCTGTACTTCTGTTTCATGCTGGAATTAAAATTTTGTCCTAAATCCCAACATGCCTGGTTAGGGCTCAGACGTGGGCGAGTAGTAACACTTACAAGGCTCTCAGTTTAGATGGAAGTCATTCAGAGGGTAAGAGATCCTACTCACTTTGTTCTGGCAGTCAAGGCTGTCTGGCAGTCAAGGCTGGCTAGAGTTCAGTTTGGAGTAGACTGACTATACAGTAGCACAGTGCAAGGAAGAAGGGCTTTAGAAACCAAAGGACAAACTTCCCTGACTTCCCACTCAGTTCTATTGTGAGGATTAAAAAGCTAACACAGTACTTGTAAATTAATGCTCCTTTTTCCCTTGTATGCACCTGTCACAAGATCCCTATCACGATCCACCTGGAAGACAGACACCCCAGTGTCCAACTACACCAAGCCCAAGTCCAGCAAATTTCTTCAAGAAGTTCTATGTTCGTCAGAGTTTCAGCCTATATCTCCTGCCAGTTTTGTCCACATCCCCATTACTAACTTGAATGGCTCAAAAATTACATAATCAGAGCTGAATGATTTTTAGCTCCCCTTTTTCTTTTTCCTTTCCACTTCATTTTTCAAATAAACATTTAACTACACACTTCTTGGGAACTATCAAGTTCTACTAATGAGTCCTATTGTTTTGGGGACTTTCAGGGTAATACAAGTATTTTAGTTTTTAAAGTCTCTTAAAAAAAAAGGCTTTGAAAATCCTACACATATTTTAAAGGCTTATTAACAAATTCTGAAGCTATATACACAATGTCATCTATGAAACAATGTTTTCTTTAGACTTCAAATAAACCACCTCAAGAAATTACATATATTAAAAGAAACCACTTGAATTTCAACTTATGTAGATATATTTTAAGGAATATTTTTACCTGAAGCCCAGAAGTAAGAAAGAGACTTTTCTGAAACTAAAAAGTAGTATTTTAAAAGACCATTACTTACATTTTCAAGAAAGTTTTATTAATGTATACTTGACAAAATAACATGCACATATTTAAATTAAATGGTTGCGAAATTCACATATACATGTGAAACCACTGCCGCAACTGAAATAACATGTCAATCACCCCAAAAGTTTCCGCACATCCATTATAATCCCTGCCAACTCCCATCCCAAGCAACCACTGATCTGTTTTCTGCCACTGTATATTACACTGCATTGTGTAGAGTTTTGTATAAATAGAATAACATAGTACAGTCCTCTTTTTGTATGGTTTCCTTCACTAAGCATAACTGGTTTGAGATTCATCCACACTGTTGCCTGTATTAATACTTTATCTCTTTGTATTGAAGAGCAGTATTCCATAGCATGAATGAATATACCACAGTTTATCCATTCACCTCTTGGTGGACCTGGGTTATTTCTAGTTTTATTCCTGTATGAGTTTTTTTGCAACAACATGGGTTTTCATTTATCTTCAGTAAATATCTCAGAGAGGAATGGATGGACCATATGCTCAGTGTCTACGTAACTTCTAAGAAACTGCCAGCTAGTCTCCAAAGTGGTGATAGCATTTGACATTCCCTCAATCAATGTTTGAAAAGTCCAGGGCCTCCACATCCTTGAAAGCCCTTGGTATAGTAACTGTGTTTAATTTTAGCTACTGCCAGAGGTATGCAGTGATACCTTATTGCATTTTGTCATCAATGGTTTTACTGAGCATTAATTTACATAGCATAAAGTTCACCAACTGTAAGTATACAAAATTCAGTGTTAGTATGTTTATACAGTTGCGAAACTATCATAAGAGTCCAGTTTTAAAACACTCCCATTCTCTCCAAAGAAAGTTCCCTCATAACCATTTACATTAAATCCCTGCCCCCACCGAGGGCTCAGCCATCAGCGATGTGCTTCCCATCTTCACAGACTGATTTTTTTCCAGGCATTTCATATAAATATAATCACATAATACATGGTCAATTACATCTGGTTTCTTCCACTTAGCACAAATTTACTCAGGTTCATCCATGCCGAAGTATATATTCATACTTCACTCCTTTTGTTTTTATTGTTTTCTTTTATTGATACATATTATTTTCAATATTTATAAGGTATATGTATTTTTTACATGCAGAGAATGCGTCATAATCAAGTCAAGGTACTTGGGGTATCCATAACCTTGAGTATTTATCATTTCTATGTGTTTGTAATATTTCAACTCCTTTCTTCTGGCTACTTTATTCTGCATATGGATATCCAATTTGCCCAGCACCATGTATTGCAGAGGGTTGTCCTTTCTCCAACATATGTTCTTGCAACCTTTGTCGAAAATCAATTGGCTATAAATATGTGAATTTATTTGTGTTCTTTATTCAGTTCCATTGTTCAATTTGTCTGTTTTTATACCAATACCATGCTGTCTGGATTACAATAGCCTTGTAATATAATATAAAGGCAGGTAGTGTGATTCCTCCAGTGTTGCTCTTTTCACTCAGAACTGCTTTGGCTGTTTTTTGATTCCATATAAATTTTAGGATTTTTTTTTTTTATTTTTGGGAAAAATAGCATTGGTATTTTGATAAGGATTGCATTGAATATGCATATTCCTTTGGACAACTCATTTTAATTATATTAATTATTTGCTCATTTTAATTGCATTAATTATTTGGATCCATGAGCATGGAATATCTTTCCACTTGTTTGTATCCTCTTCTTTTTCTTTCAGTTCTTGGTAGTTTTCCTAACAGACACCTTTCACCTCCTTGGTTAAATTTATTCTGAGGTATTATTTTTAATTTTTTACAACTATTGTAAATGGGACTGCCTTCTTGATTTCCTTTTCTGATATTTCATTATTGGTGTATAAAACACTGCTGACTTCTTTGTTGATTTTGTACCCTGCAGCTATACTGTATTTGCTTATCAGCTCTACAAGTTTCCTGATGGTGTCTTTTGGTTTTTCTAAAACAAAGAGCATGCCATCTGCAAAGAGGGATAATGTGACTTTCTCTTTTCCAATTTGGATGCCTTTTATTTCTTTCTCTTGATTGATGCTCTCTAGCTAAGACATTCACTAGTATGTTGAATAGGAGTGGTGAAAGTGGGCAGCCTTGTCTTGTTCCAGATCTTAGATAAAATGCTTTCTGCTTTCCCAAATTCAGTATGATGTTAGCTGTGAGTTTGGCATAAATGGTTTTTATTATTTTGAAATACCTTCCTTCTATACCTAGTTTGCTGAATTTTATCAAATGAGATGATCATATGGTTTTTGTCCTTCATTCAACTGATGTGATGTATCATGTATACTGGTTTGCGTATCTTAAACCATGCTTGCTTCCCTAGTATAAATTCCACTTGATTGTAGTGTATTATTTTTTTGATGTGCCATTAAATTTAGTTTGCTAGTATTTTGTTGAGGATTTTTGTAGCTATGTTTATCAGAGATACTGGCCTGTAGTTTTCTTGTTTTGTTGTGTCCTTGTCTTGTTTGGGTATCAGGGGATACCCTTGTAGAATGAGCTGGGGAGAATTCCCTCCTCTTCAATTTCTTGGAACAGTGTGAGGAGGATTGGTATTAGTTCATTATGTTTGGCAGAATTAAACAGTGAATCCATTGGGTCCTGAGCTTTTCTTTATTGGGAAACATTTTATTTCTGATTAAATTTTGCTACTAGTTATTGGTCTATTCAAGTTTTCTATTTCTTTATGATTCAATCTTGGTTGAATGCATGTGCCCAGGAATTTATCCATTTCCTCTTGGTTTTTCAGTTTGTTAGTGTATAGGTGTGCATAATAGTCTCTGATAATATGTTGTATTTCTGTGGTATCAGTTGTAATGTCTCCATTTTCATTTCTGATTTTGTTTGTTTGGGTCTTCTCTCTTCATAACTCTATCTAACAGTTTACCTTTTTTTTTTTTTTTTTTCTAATTAACTTTTCCAAAAACCAATGTTTTGTTTTATTGATCCTTTTATTTATTTTTAATCTTATAGTTTTTAAATCTTTCACTTAGGTCTGTGGTGATATTTATTTCTTTCCTTCTGCTAATTCTTGGTTTAGTTTATTCTTGCTTTTCTAGTTCCTTGCAGTATATCATTAGATTGTTTATCTGAACTCCTCTTACTTTTTCGATATAGGTGTTTGTGGCTATATATTCCCTGTTAGTATTGCTTTTGGTATGTACCACAGATTTTGGTGTGTTATGTTTCCATTTTCATTTGTTTGAAAAAATGCTTTGATTTTCATATTAATTTCTTCATTTTCCCAATGGTTATTCAGGAGTATGTTGTTTAATTTCCATGCATTTGTATAGTTACTAGAGTTTCTTTTTTATTGATTTCTAGTTTTACTGTAGTCTGAGAACATACTTGATTTCAATTTTTTTTAAAATTTCTTGAGAATTGTTTTGTGGCCTACCATGTGGTATACCCTAAAGAATTTCCATTTGCTGATGAGAATAATGTGTATTCTGCAGTTGTCAGATAAAATGCTCTGTAAATCTTAGGTCCAACTGATCTAAAGAGCAGTTTAAATACAATGTTTACTTGGTGATTTTCTTCCTAGAGGTCTCTCTAATGCTGACTGCTGACAGGGGGACGTTGAAATTCACCACTCTTATTTTACTAGAGTGTATTTCTCTCTTTAGATCTAGTACTACTTGCTTTATGAATCTGGGTGCTCCAGTGTTGGGTGCATAAATATTTAGAGTTATATATATCCTCTTGATGAATTATATATATCCTCTATGTCATCATCCTATATGATCTTATTTGTCTTTTTTTACTGTTTCTTACTTAAAGTCTGTTTTATCTGATGTTAAGTATAGCTACTACTACTAGCTTTTGGTTTCTATTTGAATTGGAATATCTTTTTCCATCACTTTAGTTTCAGTCTATATGTCTGTTTACAGGTAAAGTGCATTTCTCTTGAAAGCAGCATATAGTTCAGTAGTGGTGTTTTTTTTTCTTTTTTCTTTTTTTTTTTTCCATTCAGCCAGTCTATATCTTTTCAGTAGAGAATTTAATCTATTCACATTCAAAGTTATTATTGCTGTGTGAACTTGTTATTGTCATATTGTTGTTTTCTGGTTGTTTATATATCCTTTGTTCCTTTCTTTTCTCTCATTGTTTGTCATTGTGGTTTGGTGGTTTTCTGTAGTGGTTCCATTTGAGTCCTTTCTCTTTCTTTCTGTGTTTGCTTTACTAGTGAGTTTTATGCTTTCATTTGTTTTTATGATAGTAAATGTCACCTGTGCCTCCAGTTTAGGACTTCCTTGAGAATCTCTTGTAGGACTGGCCTAGGGATGATCAAAAGATGTTATTTCTGCTTCATTTGTGAAGGATAATTTTGCTGAATATAGTAGCCTTGGCCAGCAGGTTTTAAAAAAAATCAGCCCTTTGAATATTTCATCCTGCCTTCTCTTGGCCTGTTACTTTACTCTTCTGCTGAGAAATCCATTATTAGTCTGATGGGAGTTGCCAATAGTATCCCATTATATGAATGTATCAAACTTATGTACTCACCAGTTGACAGACATTTGAATTGTTCCCAAATTGCAGCTACTGAATAATGCTGCTATGAAAATTCATACACATTTCTTGATGTGGGCGTGTTTTCCTCTCCCTTAGGTAGATTCTCAAGAGGAAACTGATCAGTTGTATGTTAAGTATAACCTTTGAAGAAATTGACAAACTTTTCTGAAATACCTGTACCATTTTACTTTCCCAAAAGTAATGTATAATGATTACCATTTCACCACATGCTCACCAACATTAGTTATTGTCTATGTTATTATACTTATTTGAAAGAGTGCCCAATAGTATTTCATTGCATTTCCATAATAACAAATGAGATTAAGCATCCTTTATTGGCCATTTATATATCTTCTTTGGATCATTTATTTTCAGATCTGCTGACTTTTAAAAAAAAATTGGTTGTCTTATTATTTTGTTTAAGAATTCTTTCTATATTCTGGATACAAGTTCTTAGTGAAGTGCAATTTACTGGGTTTTTTTGTTTTTTGTTTTTTTAATTTTTATTTTATAGACTCTGCTTTTGGTGTCACATATACAAACTTTGCCCCACCAAAGATCATATGTTTTTCCAAGAAATTTTAGAATTTAGCTCTTACAGGAAGGCATAAGATGCATATTAAATTAATGTAGCGTAAAATATGACAGAAGTGTATACAGTCTTTATAGTTGTTGTTTACATGTGTGAATATATAATTGTTCCCTACCAACTATCCTTTCCAGAAATCAGTTGTTTGGCATTTTTGTTGAAAGTGAGTTGACCATGGACAGATTTGTTTCTGGACTCTCAATTCTCCTTTATTGATTTGTGTGCCTATCTTTGCACAGTACCAAATAAACTGACATACAGCACTTATACAGTAATTTTTGAATCATGTAATGCAAATCCTTCATAATGAACTTCATTTCATTATAACATTCATAAAATATTATTATGACTCTTCTAGATCCCTTGCATTTCTGTATGCATTTTACAATCAGTTACTCTATTTCTATAAAAAAAACTTGGAAGAATTTTTATAAGGACTTCATTGAATTTATAGATCAATTTGGGAAGAACTGTTATCCAGACAATACTGAATCTGCAAATTCATAAACAGTAAATCTGTCCTCATTCATTTAGATTTTCTATTATTTCTTTCCATAATGTTTCATAGTCTTCAGTATACAAATTCTGCACTTCTGTTAAATGTCTTCCTAAGTATTTTATTTTTTGATACTACTGTGAATTTTAATTTCTTTCAGATTGTTCATTTTTATTCAGAAATACTGTTTATTTTTGTACACTGACCATGTATCCTGAGATCTTGCTATATTTATTCAATTAGTTTCAGTAGTTTTTTTGTGAAGTGTTTTGAATGTTCTACATAATGGATGTCATTCATAAAAAACATAAAACAATTTTAGTTCTTCCTATCAAATCTGGATCCTTTTCGCTTCTGCCTTATTGCTCAAGTTAACAAGTATCCTTCTATTTTGCTGAGAATTATTATCATAAATTTTTCTGTTGTACTTTTACTACTATGTTCTATGACATTAATTGATTTAGTAATATTAAACCAACTTAGTATTTCTGATATAAATCCCACTTGACCATACTCTATCATCTTTTTTACATGTTACTGAATTTTTTTTGCTAATTTTTAAAGGATTACCGCATTTACGTTCATGAACAACATTTATCTATATTCTTGTGATACCTTAGTTGGCTTTGATATCAGATTAATATAAGACTCATAGAAGAAGCTGAAAAGTTCTTCCTCCTTCTTTATTTTCTGAAAGAGTTTGTGATGGATTGGCATTATTATTATTTTTAAATATTTAATAAAATTCACCAGTACAGTGATCTGGAACCCAGTGTTTGTTGTGGGAAGACGTATAATCACTAAGCCTGTTTCAGGTTTGCTTGGCTTTACATTCCACTAGGACTCTTTCCAAGGGCTGACCAGTGGGAGCTATGAAGAGATGGGGACCTTCTCTGGTCTCCACTGCACATGTGCATATCCTCAGCCAGAAACAGGTTTACCCCAATATTGAATGAAATCTCAGGCTAATAGAGCCTGGCTAGCCCTCCCCTAGTTGCTGGCCCCCAATGCCATTGATGGAGGATGAAGTTATTACTCACAACTCCAAGTTGAGTGAGTCTCTGCAACTGCAAAAGAGAAGCTGTCAGAACCTCTATACCAACTGACTAGAGTCAGAGGGTACTGGAAGTACTCCAAGCTGTAACACCACAATGCCCACAGTTTTTACTGCAGTATGAATGATTCTTGGGTTGTTGTATGCCTTTGAGAGAGGTCCAGGGCAATAAAATCTCTGTTTTTGTCCATATGTTCCACTTCACAATTGCCTTTTGGGGAGAGGATTTCCTGTTTTCTTCTTTTAGCTTTAGTTGGAAATCCAACCTTTTATCCAAACTATTCATACTTATTACACAGCAGCAATTCTCAATGTATAGTTCACTGACCTCTGGGCTCCCAGACACCTTTTTCAGAGGGCATGCTCAAAACTATTTTCATAATAACTCTAATATATTATCTGAATAATTTATATTCCCTCAGGAGTGAACACTGTATTTTTCAGAAGATAGTTAATGCTTTGACAGTCCATGAAATCTGTACTTTGCATTCTAATGTTTCTAAAATGTTTGTAAGGTTATAAGTTTACAGTTTAGGATATAAATATGTTAGTCTTCAGAGGTTAACTATGTTCTCAACACTTCTATAGTGATTTTATTTGCTATATTTAGTTATACCAATTGCAACCCACGTAACATCATTAACATCCAATAAATAGTTATGTAAAATCCCCAAATTTCTTGCACCTATATAAAAACATAAAATGTACTTTTGTTTAGTATTATAATTATTTTGTCATAAAATAAAATTTATTTATAGTTTTTTTTTTATATTTAAGACTAGATCATTGGCTTTAAAAGGGGGACCTTAATAAATTTATTTTCTTATGCTTATTCATGTTATTTATTCATTTCTATTTCTGTTTAAAAATACTGAACAAGATAAAACTGACCTATCAGAAGATTCTCTGATTTATAGAAGGGAGTAATTTATTCCAAAGGAATTAGATGAAATTGTAAATAAAAAATAAAAAGCTGCTAAAATACCATTTTCTTGGCTTTAATAATTTATCTCATCCTGCCTTAGGTAACAGAACATTTTCAAATAATATTTCAAATAGTTTCCTCCTCCCTAAGGCCAGCCCCTCACTTAGTGCTGTGTCTTATTCTCTTACCTGGTCAAAGCCATGCCTCCAGCAATCTCTTCTCCTTCTTCCACCAACAGTTTTCCCCTCTCTATTGACATACTTCCCATAAGCATACAGTCTCTTAATATGCCCGTGTTAAAAATAAAAACAACAAAAATGTCACCTTCCATATACCATTCCCTAACTCCTCTCCTTCAAAACCAACGTTAAAAGACTATGTATATGCTTCCTCTCTAAGTACCCTCCTTAATGTGGAGTCACAGTATTCTCAAAGATATGCGCACATTAAAAAGAGGCTCCCTTGCCTATGTTTTTATAGACTCACATCAAAGAACTTCCTTTAAGTGAAATGGTGAAAGTTTTCAACTTAATAAGGAAAGCAAAAACAATGTCTGCTGGGGTTGCTAAGATCAGCAGTAAGAACAACTCTTCTGTCCATTAAACTGTGAAGAAGGAAAAATAAATTTGTACTCATTTTTCTGTCTGAGCTCAAACTGCAAAAGCTACAGATGCAGCACAAGATAAGTGGTTCACTAAGATGAGAAAGGAATTAACATGTGAGGCTGGAAGACATGCAGAAACGAGTTCCAATTGATGGCAACAGGGTTTGGTATTATCTGTGGTTTCAGGCATCCATTGGGGTCACAAAGTGCATATCAGTGCAAAGGGAAACCAATGTACTTACCAGAATGGAAAGGGTTTTGAATTAAAAAAAAAAAAGATGAGGGCGAGACAATGTTAGTAAATTTCTGTAATTTATCATGAAACTAACATTTTAGTTGGATTTATAAAGTTAGAACATTTGCATATTGACATCAGTGGCATTTAAGAACAAGCTAGAAAAGGGAGCACATATTTTTGCATTTGATGGAAGAAACTGGATCCTCAACTTCAATGAAAATTTTCAATATGTAATACTGAAAGTTCACACTTACAATATACAGCTGATCAACTACACCCAAGAGTAAGAATAAACAGATCCATGGACTATGGGTTTTGAATAAATTCAGCTATCACTGAGCCAAAATCTAAGAGTTAGAATCTTAAGAGTTGTTGAAATTACAACTTCTAATACCAATGGCATTACTTTGTTTAAATTAACAAATATCAAAATGTCTATCTCATCCCGGATAATAACTGAGAAATCTCATGGAGATGGAGATGGAGAAGAAGAGGGGGTGGGGGAACATGTCAGAAGAAGACTGAGAAGACTGAGCAGAGGAAAGATTGAGGTCCTCCCTTGTACTGACATCTATTCCAACCTGTGGCTGGAAGCCAACTACTCCCTCCTGCTCAATTCGTTTAACTGTTATTTGCCTTACTTTATAGAACATGTATTTGGCTTCATGCTAAAAGTATTCCCAGATATATGAAGAAAATAGACAAATTCATCCCTTAGCTTTCTTTCAAGCTATGAAAGTGATTTCTGAAAACTCCTGAGGTGCCTATGGTAACATGTGTGACTGTTGTTTAATATATGTATTTATACACTTTTAAGTTGAAGCGTAGAAAATTATGTGGCTCAACTTTTTCTGGTTTTCTTTTTAATATTCTAACCATTGGCTGGCGATTAGGGTAGGGAAGAAATACGAAGTCCTATCTGATGGTTATCTTTTACAAAATGCTCACCTACATTTTGCATTGGGGCTCTACAGTTTTGAAAGTCTATTTCATAAAATCAAGTAAGCGGAAATTAACTCGGTGGTCTTCCCTTTGCTTTTATTTCTCCTTAATCCAGAACAAAAACATATGAGCACCAAGCTTCCTTTTCAAGTTTTAAAATCTGTTTGAAGTGACAATCACAATATCCCCAAAACCAATGTCAATGCTGAATGATACCACTATCAAGTTCCTTCTAAAGAGTAATTAGGTACTTCTTGACTTACACAGAATTCCTTTAGTTTCTCATGGGAAGAGAAGAATAGTTTGAAGCACGTTCTATCATAAAATTCCTAATAAACAGCCCCAATGTGATCTGAAAATTGTTTTAATTTCCAAGATATGAGAAATACAACAATTTCATGTACCATCCTCTACTTTTAAAAAGAATCTCAATCCTATCAAATAAGCCATTTTATAAACCATGGAGAATGCTCTTGACATTAGTAATATACATAACATCTGAGGTGGAGACTTGGAACCTCTTCATGTTAGAGAGCTGGAACAAGGAAAGGGAGATGAAGGGGAGGGATGGGCATGAGGACCGCTGCTACCTTGGGCACCTAAGTGATTTGACAGAGGATCTAGGAGAGCAGAGCCCACAGATTTTTCAGATCAAACACTAAGAACTTCCTAACTTCTAGGCCCAGAGCTAGTTACAGGTCAAACAGTGAAACAAAAGAAATGTCTCTTTTGAAGTCCTCAATGGCCCTTTAAGTGAATTTGTAAGTCAATTACTGAATTCATATATTCAACATTTACTGAGTTACTAGTTGGTCAGGGATTAAGAAACAAGATTGCACAAGTCCATGCATTCATCAACACCCCCTTGTTCTCCAAGAGCCATCGGTGTATTGCGTGCACTGGACAATTACATCCCCAGAAATAGAGTAGTAGGAAAGGGAAGCTTTCTCCAAACCCTCCCACAAGCAAGTCTATCGGCACCATTTTTCCAACAGCATGTGCTCACTTGGTGCCTGTGTGTCACATTTTGGTAATTTTCACAATATTCAAAATACTTTTTCATCATTATATCTGTTATAGTGATCTGTAATCACTGATCTTTGATGATATTATTGCTGTTGATTGGAGAGCTACAAACCATGAGATGGTAAACTTAATTGATAAATATTGTATGTGTTTTGACTCCTCCACCAACTGGCCGTTCCCCGCTCTCTCTCCCTCTCCTTGAGCCTCCCTATTCCCTAAGACACAACAAAACTTAAATTAGGCCAACTAACAACCCTACAATGACCTCAAAGTGTTCAAGCAAAAGGAAGAGACACATGTCTCTAAATCAAAAGCAAGAAATAATTTAACTTTAAATCAAAAGCAAGAAATGATTAAGCTTAGTGAGAAAGGCATGTCGTAAGCTGGGACAGGACTGAAGCGAGGCCTCTTGAACCAGTAGCTACGTTGTTAATGCAAAGGAAAAGCTCTTCAAGGGAATTAAATTTTCTACTCCAGTGAACACATCAGTGATACAAAAGAGAAATACCTTTATTGCTGATAGGAGAAAGCTTTAGTGGTCTAAGATAGAAGATCAAATCAGCCACAATGGTCCCTTATGTCAAAGCCTAATCCAGAACAAAGCTCTAATTCTCTTCAATTCTATGAAGGCTGAGAGAGGTGAGGAAGATGCAAAAGAAAAGTTTGAAGCTAGTAGAGGTTAGTTCATGAAGTTTAAGGAAAGATGCCATCTCCACAACACAAAAGTACAATGTGAAGCAGAAAGTGCTGATATAGAAGCTGCAGCAAGTTATCCAGATGATCTAGCCAAGGTGATTCATGGATATGGCTACACCTGGTGCTTTCTGGCTCTGACTACGCTAGGTACCTCATATAAGTGGAATCACATAATACTTGTCTGTTTGTAACTAGCTTATTTCACTTGGCATAATGTCCTCAGAACTTACCTCCTCTGTAAGGCTGAATAATATTTTATTGTATGACAAGATCAAAGTTTGTTTATCCATTCTTCTGTTCATGGATGCTTGGGTTTCTTCCACATTTGGCCATGAACAGACCAACAATGAGTTTTGCAACTGAATCTGTAATAACAAAAAGCCTACCAATCACAAGAAAAGGTCCTGTGTATGTGCATACACAGCCAAATTCTAACAGATGTAAAAATAGGAGCTGGTACCAATCCTACCAAAACAATTCCAAAAAAAAAAAACAAGGAGGAGGGACTGCTCTTTAACTCATTCTACAAGGACTATATCTCCCTGCTAGCAAAATCTGGAAAAGACACAATGAGAAAAGGAAACTACAGTCTAATATCCCCAATGAACACAGATTAAAAAAAACCCTCAACAAAATACTAGCAACCCAAATCCAGCAGCATCACATCACAAAGCTAATTCACCACATTCAAGTAGGTTTTATTCAAGATGAAAAGTTGGCTCCACATACACAAATCAATAAACATGATTCACCACATAAAAAGGTCTTTTTTAAATGATATCTCAAAACAATATACAGAAATGTTTCAATAAAATCCAACATCCCTTCATCACAAAAGCCCTCAGCAAACTAGGCATTGGAAGAACGTACCTCAAAATAACAAGAGCCATCCAAAACAAATCCACAGCCAACATCACACATACAGGAAAAGCTGAAGCTTTCGTTTCTAGTTTAATAACTGAAACAAGACAAGGATGTTCACTCCTGTCACTCTTATGCAGCGCAGTACTGGATGGCCTAGCCAGAGCAACCAGGCAAGGGAAAGAATCACAAAAGACACCAAAATAGGAAAAGAAGTCAAATTCTCTCTCATAACTGATGATGTAATTCTATACCTAGAAAACCCTAACAAATTTACCAAAAGGCTCCTAGAACTGATAAACAGCATCAATAAAATTTCAAGATACAAAATAACAGGACAAAAATCAATAGCATTTCTATATACCAACAGTGTTCCAACTGAAAGCCAAATCAAAAATGCAATCCCATTTACAATAGCCACAAAAAATAAAATACCCAGAAATACATCTAACTAAGGAAGTGAAAGATCTCCAAAAAGAGAACTACAGAAATGATCACGTAACAGAAAAATAAATGGAAAAACGTTCTACGCTTATAAACTGAAAGAATCAATATCATTAAAATGGCCTTATCACCCAAAACAATCTACAGATTCAATGCTATTCCCATCAAACTACAAACGTAATTTTTCACAGAATTAGAAAAAAACTATTCTAAAATTCATATGGAACCACATAAAAACCAAAATTGCCAAAACAATCCTAAACAAAGAACAAAGACATAAAGCTAAAGGCATCACTGTGCCAGACTTCAAACTATACTACAGGGCCAGAATAACCAAAACAGCATGGCACTGGTACAAGGGCAGACACATAGACCAATGGAACAAAATAGAGAATGCAGAAATAAGACAGCATATCTACAACTATCTGACCTTCAACAAACCTGACAAAAATGAGTAATAGGGAAATAATTCTCTATTCGACAAATAATTCTCTATTCAGTAAATGGTGCTGGAGAACCTGGTTAGCCATATGCCTAAAGACAAGTACCATTCTACTCAGCAATTCCATTACTGGGTATATACCCAAAATAATATAAAGACACATGCACATGTATGTTCATTGCAATACTATTCACAGGTTGACATGAAACTGAACCCCTTCCTTATAGCACATACAAAAATCAAGTCAAGATGAAACAAATACATCAATGTAAGACCCAAATCTGTAAAAATTCTTGAAGACAACCTAGGCAATACCAATCAGAACATAGGTATGGGCAAAGATTTTATGACAGAGACACCAAAAATGATTGCAATGAAAAAAAGCGACAAATGGAATCTAATTAAACTAAAAAGCTACTGCACAGCAAAGAAATAATCAACAGAGTAGACAGACAATCCACAGAATGGGAGAAAATTTTTGCAAACTATGCATCTGACAAAGGTCTAATATCCAGCATCTATAAGGAACTTAAACAAATTTACAAGAAAAGAAAAAAGAACCCATAAAAATTGGCAAAAGGCATGAACTTTTCAAAAGAAAACATACATGCAGCCAACAATCATATGAAAAAAGCTCAATATGACTGATCATTAGAGACATGCAAATCAAACTCACAGTGAGGTACCATCTAACACTCATCAGAAGAGCAACTATTAAAAAGTAAAAAAAAAACAAAACAAACAAAAAACAAACAAACAAAAAAAACAGATGCTGGTGAGGTTGTAGGGAAAAAGGAATACTGCTACATGATGGAAATGTAAATTAGTCCTGCCATTGTAGAAGACAGTGTGACGTACGTGAGGCCAACAAACATATGAAAAAATGCTCATCATCACTGGTCATCAGAGAAATGCAAATCAAAACTACATTGAGATACCATCTCACACCANAATAAAAATTAACTCGAGAGATTAAAGACTTAAATATAGGACCTCTCTCTCTCTCTCTCTCTCTCTTTATATATATATATATATATATATATATATGTAAAATAAAAATTAACTCAAGAAAGATTAAAGACTTAAATATAGGACCTAAACTATAAAAATCCTATAAGAACCCTAGAAAATACTCCTCTGAACATCAAACTTAGCAAAATATATATATACATTTGTCCATATATACATATATATGTGTGTGTGTATGTGTGTGTGTGTGTGTGTATATATATATTCATATAGTTCATTTTCTTTCATCATTTTGTCCAGCTAAGTTGGGAGAAACTTTAGGTTGGTTGCTCCTACAATTCATTGGACAAAGTGATGAAAGAAAATAATGAACTCGGGGATTCTGCCTCCCAGCTACAGAAGCAGATACTGAGCCTCAAATCTGCTAAGATCGCCATTAGTCAGAGTCTCATCTCCTATAGGAAAAGAGCTGAAATTGTGGAAAAACAGACACAAGCTCTTATCACACGAGTGGCTGACCTGCAATGAAAAGTGCATGAACAGCCTTGCCAGGTGTCTATTATTAAAGTGAGGGCATTGATTGGTAAAGAATGAGACCCTGTAACTTGGAATGAGGATGTGTGGGAGGACCCTGATGAAGCTGGGGACACTGAGTTTGTAAACTCTGATGAAACTTTTTTGCTAGAAAAAACAGTTACCCACCCCAAGTAGTGGCAATATCCCCTCCTAGATCCATGCTGCCATCAACCTTTCCACCTTTGTCTGAGGAGATAAATCCTGTGGTGCCTGAGGCAACAGTGATGGCCTCCCCTGAGGCAGTTGCCAGGCAAAATGATATTGATTTTCCTCAGGAGCCACCCCTAAAACCTCTGTTTGCTTCTCTACCTAAAACAAAACTCCCAGTGAGCCCGTAGTGGTGAGGTTAAGAATGTGACCCATGAGGAGGTGCGATATACTCAAAAAGAACTGTTTGAGTTCTCTAATTTACATAAACAATTCTAGAGAACAAGCATGGAAATGGACAATGGTGGAAGGAACATAGAATTAAATCAGGCTGAATTTATTGATTTTGGCCCACTAAGTAGAGACTCTGCTTTAAATGTTGCAACTCAGGGAGTTAAAAAAAAAGGTTCTAATAGTTTGTTTTGTTAGCTGAAATATGGATTAAAGATGGCCAACTATGAGCAAACTGAAAATGCCTAATCACTCTTGGATTAATGTAAAGGAAAGGATCCAAAAGCTTAGGGAGATTGGGATGGTGAAGTGGATTAATCACTTTAGGCCTATTAATTCCCACCTGGGAAAGTCCAGAAGATATACCCTTGACCAATGCCTTGTGAAATAGATTTGTAAGGGCAGCACCTGCATCTTTGAAGAGATCTGTAAGTGCTCTACTCTGTATGTCAGATCTAACAGTGGGAACCACAGTCACTCAACTACAAAATTTAAATACAATGGGAATAATTGGATCACGAGGTGGCTGGGGCCAAGTGGCAGCAGTCAACAGTCAAAGGTAAGGTGAGCATACATACCATAATAGACAGCAAAGAGAAAACAGCAATCAGAGTATTCTTACTTATGTACAGCGCTGGCATTGGCTAATTACTCATGGTGTTCCAAGAAGTGAAATTGATAGGAAGCCTACTGCGTTCCACTTAATTTATATAAGGAGAAAACTTCTAGGTCAAATGGACAAAAGACTAATTTGAATAATAAAAACAGAGAATCACAGCCCCCAAATCAATTTCCATACTTTGGCCAGTTTACAGCCCCAGAACCCCTTAAACGATGGGGAGGCCAGGTCTCCTTGAAAAGGACTTCATTACATTACTGATAATGTATGCAGTGACTCTTCCAACCTTCCCCAAGGAGACCTGTGGCCTTTTACCAGGGTAACTGTGCATTAGGGAAAGGAAAATGATAAGACATTTAGGGGACTACTGGACACTGGCTTTGAGCTGACGTTGATTCCAAGGGATCCAAAATGTCGTTGTGGTTCTCCAGTTAAAGTAGGGGCTTATGGAGGTCAGGTAATTAATGGAGTTTCGCTTGGACCTGAGCTGAGACTGAGCTGAAACTCCATTAATTACGTCACCTCCATAAGCCCCTACTTTAACTGGCTCTACTAGGTCCAGGGACCTAGACTCATCCTGTGGTCATTTCCCCCATGCCAGAAGGCATAATTGGCATAGATGTACTTAGCAGCTGGCAGAACCCTCACATCGACACCCTGACTAGAAGGGTGAGGGCCATTATGGTGATAAAGACCAAATGGAAACCACTTGAGCTGCCTCTGCCTAGAAATATAGTAAATCAAAAATAGTATCATATCCCTGGAGGGACTGCAGAGATTAGTGCCACCATCAAGGGCTTGAAAGATGAGGGGTGGTGATTCCCACCACATCCCCATTCAACTCTCCCATTTGGCCTGTGCAGAAGTCAGATGGATCTTGGAGAATGACAGTGGATTATCTCCAATTGCAGCTGTTGTACCAGATGTGGTTTCATTGCTTGAGTAAATTAACACACCTCCTGGTACCTGGTGTGCAGCCACTGACGTGGCAAATGCCTTTTTCTCCATTCCTGTCCATAACGTCCACCAGAAGCAATTTGCCTTCAGCTGGCAAAGCCAGCAATATACCTTTACTGTCTTACCTCAGGAGTATATCAACTCTCTGGCTTTATGTCATAATCTTATTAAGAGAGATCTTGATCACCTCTTGCTTCCACAAGGTATCATACTGGTCCACCTCACTGATGACAGACATTATGCTGATTAGATCCAGTGAGCAAGAAGTAGCAAACATACTAGACTTATTGGTGAGACATTTCTGTGCCAGAGGATGGGAAATAAACCTGACTAAGATTCAGGGACTTTCTACCTCAGTAAGGAGTCCAGCGATGTGGGACCTGTTGAGATATTGCTTCTAAGGTAAAGAATAAGTTGCTGCATTTGGCCCCTTCTACAACCAAGAAAGAGGCACAATGCCTAATGGGCCATTTTGGATTTTGGAGCCAACACATTCCTCATTTGGGTGTGTTACTCTGGCCAACTTATTGAGTGATCCAAAAGGCTGCCAGTTCTGAGTGGGGTCCAGAACAGGAGAAGGCTTCGCAACAGGTCCAGGCTGCTGTGCAAGCTGCTCTGCCAACTTATGACTCAGCAGATCCAACAGTGCTTGAAGTATCAGCGGCAGATAAATATGCTGTTTGGAGCCTTTGGCAGGCCCCCATAGGTGAATCAAAGTGGAGACTTCTAGGATTTTTGAGCAAGGTCCTGCCATCTCCTGCAGATAACTACTCTCCTTTTGAGAGACAGCTATTGGCCTGGTACTGGGTTTTGATGGAAACTCAATGCTTGACTATGGGTCATCAAGTCACCATGTGACCTGAACTACCTATAATGATGAACTGGGTGCTTTCTGATCCATCTAGCCATAAAGCAGGTAATGCACAGTGGCATTCCATCATCAAATGGAAGTGGTGTATACATGATCAGGCTCCTGCAGGTCCTGAAGGCACAAGTAAGTTACGTGAGGAAGTGACTCAAATGCCCATGATCTCCACTCCTGCCATTTGCCTTCTCTTCCCAAGCCTGCACCAATAGCCACATGGGGAGTTCCCTATGATCAGTTGACAGAGGAAGAGAAGACTAGGTCCTGGTTCACAGATAGATCTGCACGATATGCAGGCACCACCTGAAGGTGGACAGCTGCAGCACTACAGCCCTTTTCTAGGACATCCCTGAAGAAAAACAGAGAAGGGAAATCTTCCCAGTGGGCAGAACTTCTTTGAGCAGTGCATCTCATTGTGCACTTTGCATGGAAGGAGAAATGGCCAGATGTGTGATTATATACTGATTCATGGGCTGTAACCAAGGGTTTCCCTGGATGGTCAGGGACTTGGAAGAAGCATGATTGAAAAATGATGACAAAGAAATCTGGAGAAGAGGTATGTGGATGGATCTCTCTGAGTGATCAAAAACTGTGAAGACATTTGTATACGATGTGAGTGCTTACCAATGGGTGACCTCAGCAGAGGAGGAGTTTACTAATCAAGTGGATACGATGACCCATTCTGTGGACACCATCAGCCTCTCCCCAGCCACCCCTGTCACCACCCAATGGGCCCATGAACAAAGTGGACATGGTGGAAGGGATGGAGGCTATGCACGGGCTCAGCAACATGGACTTCCATTCACCAAGGCTGACCTAGCCACGGCCACTGCCAAATGCCCAATTTTCCAGCAGCAGAGACCAACACTGAGCCCTCAATATGGCACCATTCTTCAGAGTGATCAGCAAGCTACCTGGTGGCAAGTTGATTATACTGGACCTCTTCCATCATGGAAAGGGCAGACATCTGTCCTCAACAGAATAGACAACTACTTTGGATATGGATTTGCCTATCCTGCATGCAGTGCTTCTGCCAAGATTACTATCCATGGATTCATGGAATGCCTTATCCACAGTCACAGTATTCCACACAGCATTGCCTCTGACCAAGGCACTCACTTTATGGCTAAAGAAGTGCAGCAGTAGGCTCATGTTCATGGAATTCATGCTCTTACCATGTTCCCCATCATCCTGAAGCAGCTAGACTGACAGAGAGAATGGTGGAATAGCCTTCTGAAGTCACAATTACAATGCCAACTAGGTGATAATGCTTTGCAGGGCTGGGGCAAAATTCTCCAGAAGGCTGTGTATGCTCTGAATTAGCATCCAATATATGGTACTGTTTCTCCCATAGCCAGGATTCATGGGTCCAGGAATCAAGGGGTGGCAGTGGAAGTGGCACTACTCACCATCATCCCTAGTGATCCACCAGCAAAAATTTTGCTGCCTGTTCCTGCGACATTACATTCTGCTGGGCTAGAGGTCTTAGTTCCAGAGGAAGGAACACTGACACCAGGAGACACAATGATTCCATTAAACTGGAAGTTAAGATTACCACCTGGACACTTTGAGCTCCTCCTACCTTTAAGTCAATAGGCTAAGAAGGGAATTACAATGTTGGCTATGGTGATTGACCCAGACTATCAAGACGAAATCAGTCTACTATTCCACAAGAGGTAAGGAAGAGTATGCAGGGAATACAGGAGATCCATTAGGACATCTCTTAGTATTACCATGCTCTGTGATTAAAGTCAGTGGAAAACTACAATAGCCAAATCCAGGCAGGACTACAAATGGTCCAGACTCTTCAGGAATGAAGGTTTGGGTCACTCCACCAGGAAAAAACAAAAACAAAAACAAACAAACAGAACACTACCTGCTGAGGTGCTTGCTGAAGGCAAAGGAAATACAGAATGGGCAGTAGAAGAAGACGGTTATCAATGCCAGCTATGATCACGTGACCAGCTGCAGAAACAAAGACTGTAACTATCATGAGTATTTCCTCCTCTTTTGTTAAAAACAGGTATGTGCAGGTACACACTTGTACTAAGAAAATACTTTATTTCCTTTTATCACGTGACATAAGATTTATTGACTTCATATCGTCATTTAAGTATCGTTAGCTTTATGTAACAGTAGTTGGGTTGGGGATTGGTGCACTGCCTGTTGTACAAAGGATAGCTGTATTATGTTAGGCATAATTATGACCTTATTACTGTCTTTATTTGAAGATTGTGTATGATCTCAGGAGATGTGTATGGGTTCAAGTTGACAAGGGGTAAACCTGCGATGGTTTATACACACATCCTATTAGTTCTGTCCCTCTAGAGAGGCCTGAAACAACCACCAAGAAAGTGGGAGAAAATATTCACAAACTATGCATCCGGAAAAGATCTAATATCCAGAATCTATAAGGAACTTAAACAAATCAACAAGTGAAAAACAAACAGCCACATTAAAAAGTGGGCAAATGATATGAACAGAAAAACTTCCTATTGAGTACTATGCTCACTACCTAGGGGATGGGATCAACTGTCAAACTTCAGCATCATGCAATATACCCATGTAAAATACCTACACATATACCCCAATCTAAAATAAAAGTTAAAAATGTAAAAAAAGTTTCCAGCAAAACTTTATTCCTTGATGCTCCATAAATATAGATATATAAAGTTTTTGCTTCAATTTTAAAAAGTTGAGCTACTGCATTAAGATATGTGTTAAGTCATCAGTTGGTACTGACAGGACAAACCATCAAACAAGTGTGCTGATGTTTTGGAGAGGCATAAATCAACCCAGGAGACTGAAATTTCACTCCACTGATATTTTCAATGGAGTGAACAATACTATGAAAATTCATTCAAAATATATATTACCAAATCTCCTCCAAACCTTTCAATAACTTCGCATTGCTTGCAGCATGAAGTCCTAAATCCTCATACACATCCCAAAAGGCCTTGCATGACAGTCCCTGAGCACTTCTCCAACCTCCTCCACCTCCACATGGGAGCCTTTCCATCACTTCCTTCCTCTCCCTTCTATTTAGCCAACTCCAGTCATTCTTTGTGCCTTAGCTTAAATTCTACTGTCTCAGGGAACCTCTTCCAAACCCCCAGAGGAGATCATGTACTCTAACTACATGCACTCATGATACACTGCCCTTTCCTTTTAGCACTTATACAACTGATTTCAATAATTATGGTCTAATTAGTTGCTTACAATTTTTGCCCCATTTAGATTAAAAGCTCCATTACAGCTCTATCTATATCTAATGTTTAGCAAGTGTTAAGCACATACTAGATATTTGGTAAATTTAAGGAAAATAAATTAATTTGTAAACTTAATGAGACCAAAACTGAGCTGTGTGCTTTTCTATATTCCAGTTCAGCCATCAACTTCCTATGTGACAACAGAAATGACTTAATGTTAGTAAGGGAATAAAAGGAAATTGCCAGTAATAGAGGATTCATAGATGTAGACTAAGTGTTCATTATCCTTTGCACAAAAACAGAAGTTGGGGCAAAACCTTCCATAACAAAAAAATTTCCAGATGCCGTTAAAATGCTTTTTCTATTTCTTATTGAAGAAAACAGTGTTTACATTAGCAATATAAATGTACCTATAAATCACACATCCAAAACAACCACAATAATATATTTTATTAGCATTTATCTGTTGACTATTGTCTTGCAGGAAATAATTATATGTAGTCCTATAATTCACCATACTTTAAGCTATCAATTAAACACCTATTTTGAATATTTATGCTGTTTCTACTTTTCCTATTACAATCAATGTAGAACACCAACAGGCTAATATATGAAGAGAATTAAAAGACAAAAATTTTAACCATCTTCTTACATGCTTAAAATAAGAAAATAATTTCAATATTTATAGTCTGTAACAAAACTACCTCATAGCACAGCACACAAAAATTACTGGTACAAAAATGAATAACAATTTAAAAGCCCAAAAACTTTTTTTAAAAAAGGAGTTACTGAGCATTATCATTGTATCCAAACTGTTTGAACTAAACTGTCATGTTAGCTGACTGGCTTTAAACTAACCTCTGCTCTCTGTGAAACCGGCTTCTACTCAGAATTGTTTGTGCCAACTCCTCCCCTCTCGGGGCTCTGGTAGAAGTCAATCGCAGGAGCTCTGCTTTCCTGCCATTGCTTATGTTGCTCCTCAGCCTGCGACAGTACATTTATTCTCCCATGTGCCCCCAATGCCGGGAGCAGTAGTTCCCAAACTAGCAAGCATCAGAATTACCTGGGAAACTAGCCAAAACACACATTTCCAGGCTCCTCCACCAAAGTTTATGATTTAGCAAGTCTGAGGTGAGACCTGACCCATGGCATTTCTCACTAGTTCACAGGTGATGTTCATGTTAGTGGTCTGGGGATCACACTTGTATAATCAGTGGTCTACCTTAACAACTCCAAGAAAACACCTTCCCAATTTTGCCTCTTCATGACCTCAAGTCTCACAGTCTTGTCTTTAGACATCTACACCATCCCCTTTAACACTTGATTACACACCTCAGTCATTGCTCTCTAAAGGTTTCATATATTCTTTCACTACAAAATGACAAGTTTCTCAAGAGCAGTATCACAAGAAATATTACTCCAGTGACACACAACTTATTCAGGACACAGCAGATAGAGAGCATGGACTCAGTAGCTCAGCCCACTCTGAATGGCTGAAAGAAACAATGTGGATTATTTAATCTCAAGTAAATTTAATTTATTTTGAAATTTGTACTTGCTAAACATTATACCGTGCTGGATTTTTTCAAATACATAGTCACAGAATATTAAAATAACCTTATTATTTGATTATGTGTTTATTATCTGACTTCCCCTATATGAAAGTGATCTTGAAAGAAGCAAGTTTATAAAGTAACGTATCACTTAATGGTCAGATACAGTCTGAGAAATGCATCGTTGTGATTTCACTGTTGTGAGAACATCATAGAGTGACTTCCACAAACCTAGATGGTACAGCCTGCTACACCTATGCTATAAGATATAGCTTATCACTCCCAGGCTTCAAACCTGTACACTATGTGACTGTACCGAACACTGTAGGTAGCTATAATACAATGGTAAGTATTTCTGTGTTTAAATATATCTAAACATAGAAAAGGCACAGGAAAGATATGGCACTACAGTCTTAAGGCATCACTGTCACAGAGATGGACTATTATAGTCCTTGTTCTCCAAATATATACTCATAGTGGCTACTCAATATAACACTTGCTCATTGGCACACTAAATGGAGAGCCAGAAAATGAAGAATTCTGGCACATTCCAGGTACAACCCTTTCAATTAGATGTTTCTAGAAATAATTATTAAATCTTATGTCAAATAATTTACATGATTGTTAAATCTTCAGAAAGCATTTAAGAAGTAGATTCTTTTTAACTGAGAAATCATTTTGCCACTTATATTTCACAGGTGTTTATTTTTAAAAATCACTTCAGAAGTCAATCTAGTCTGCAACAAAGCTATTACATTTGTTTAAATTAGTTTCATAATCTCTAACATTGTGATAATATGACTTAATCTATAAAATTATCAAAATCCAAATAAACTTGGTTGAATAACTATGGGTCCTTGGTTAAAAGGCACAAGAAATTTCCCTAAGCCAGCCAAATGCTCTCAGAAAGAATAAATCATATGAAAATACGCAATTTAATGGTGGTATGCTCATAGACTAACCAAGAAAAAAGAGAGAGGATCCAAGCAAAACCAGATACGACAAAGGAGACATTTTAACAGATGCCACAAAGGACACATTTTAACAGATACCACAAAAATTTAAAGGATCATTAGAGATTGCTATAAGCAAAGATGTGTAAATAAGTTGGAAAGCTGAGAAGAAACAAATTCCTAGACACATACAAACTGACACAACCAGGAAGAAACAGAAAACCTGAACAGATCAGTAACAAGTAACAAGACAGACACAATAGTAGTCTTCCACCAAAAAGAAAAAAAAAAAAAGCCTGGACCTGATGGTTTCACTGATGAATTTCACAAAATACTTAAATAAGACCCAACCCCAATTCTATTCAAAGTATTTCAAACACTTGAAGAGGAAATACTTCCAAACTCATTTTATGAGGTCAGCATTATCCTGATACCAGAACCAGACAAAAACATGACACACAAAAGAAAATTACAGGCCAGTATCACTAATGAACATAAATACAAAAATACTCAACAAAATACTGCAAAACCAAATTCAATAATACATTAAAAATGCATTCATCTTAATTAAGTGGGATTCATACCAAAACATGCAAATATGGTTCAACATATGCAAATCAATACATGCGATATATTACATTAATAGAATCAGACAAAAGGCATATCATTTCAATAGATGCTGAAAAAGCATTCAATAAAATTCAACATTCCTTTACAATAAAAATGCTCAGCAAACTGGGCATAGAAGAAACATACCTCAAAACAATAAAGGCCATATACAACAAACCCACAGCTAGCATCACAATGAACAGGGAAAAACTGAAAGCCTTTCCTGTAATATCCAACTAGATGAGGATGCCTGCTCTCATGACTTATTCAACTTAGTACAGAAAGTCCTAGCCAGAGTAATTACACAAGAGAAAGAAAGAAAAGGTATCTAACTGGAAAGGAAGAAGTCAAACTGTCCTGGTTTCAGATGACCCAATCTTGTATTTCAAAAAACATAAAGACTTTAAGAAAAAAACAAACTATTCAAACTGATACATGAATTCAGTAAAGTTGCAGGACCAAAATCAACATATGATAATCTGTAGTATTTCTCTACATCCTCTGAGCATCTGTTGTCTTCAGCTTTTTTAATGATTGTCATTCTGACTGGTGTGAGGTGGTATCTCAATGTGGTTTTGATTGCATTTCTCTAATGACCAGTGATGAGCATTTTTTCATATGTTTCTTGGCCTCATGTATGTCTTCTTTTGTAAAGTGTTCTGTTCATATCCTTTGCCCACTTTTGAATGGGCTTGTTTTTTTCTTGTAAATCTGTTTCAGTGCTTTGTGGATTCTGGATATCAGCCCTCTGTCAGATGGGTAGATTGCAAAAATTTTTTCCCATTCTGTTGGTTGCTGATTCACTCTAAGGAATTGATAGACTTTCGACCTATGCAACTTATGACCATTCGACTTTACGACCACAATCGCTAGCCACGAGTGCTCCATGTCTGGCAGTGCAAACGTTGCCCAGCTGGGCGTACAACAGTGCAGATCAACTTCCAGCAGCACTACCATCTCTGCGTGCACCATTTCAACTGTACATATAGCCTACTTAACTTACGACCAAATCGTGTTACGACCAGTCTGGCAGTCCCAATCATGGTCGTAAGTCAAGCACTAGCTGTATTTCTTTTGCTGTGCAGAAGCTGTGGAGTTGCATTAGGTCCCATTTGTCTATTTTGATTTTTGTTGCCAATGCTTTTGGTGTTTTGGTCATGAAGTACTTGCCTATGCCTATGTCCTGAATGGTTTTGCCTAGACTTTATTCTACTATTTTTATGGCGTTAGGTTTTATGTTTAAGTCTTTAATCCATCTGGAGTTAATTTTAGTGTAAGGTGTCAAGAAGGGGACCAGTTTCTGCTTTCTGCACAGGGCTAGCCAGTTTTCCCAATACCATTTATTCAACATTTGTTTATATTTCCCCATTGCTTTTTTTGTCAGGTTTGTCAAAGATCAGATGGTTGTATACGTATGGTGTTGCCTCCGAGGTCTCTGTTCTGTTCCATTGGTCTATAGTTCTGTTTTGGTACCAGTACATTTCTGTTTTGATTACTGTAGCCTTGTAGTATAGTTTGAAGTCCCATACTGTGATGCCTCCAGCTTTGTTATTTTTGCTTAGAATTGACGTGGCTACGTGGGCTCTCTTTTGGTTCCATATGAAGTTTAAGGTGGTTTTTTCCAGTTCTGTGAAGAAGGTCATTGGTAGCTTGATCTGGGTAGCATTGAATCTGTAAATTACTTTGGGCAGTATGGCCATGTTCATGATACTGTATTGATTCTTCCTAATCATGAGCATGGAATGTTTCTCCATCTGTTTGTGTCCTCTCTTATTTCCTTAAGCAGTGGTTTGTAGTTCTCCTTGAAGAGCTCATTTACGTTCCTTGTTAGTTGTATTCCTAGGTATTTTATTCTCTTTGTAGCAATGGTGAATGGCAGTTCATTCTTGATTTGGCTCTCTTTAAGTCTGTTATCTGTGTATAGGAATGCTTGTGATTTTTGCATATTGATTTTATATCCTGAGACTTTGTCGAAGTTACTTATCAGTTTCAGGAGATTTTGGGCTGAGACGATGGGGTCTTCTAAATATACAATCATGTCATCTGCAAATAGAGACAACTTGACTTCCTCCTTTCCTATTTGAATACCCTTTATTTCCTTTTCTTCCCTGATTGCTCTGGCTAGAACTCCCAATACTATATTGAATAGGAGTGGTGAGAGAGGGCATCCTTTTCTAGTGTCAGATTTCAAAGGGAATGCTTCCAGTTTTTGCCCATTCAGTATGATATTGGCTGTTGGTTTGTCATAAATAGCTTTTATTATTTTTAGATACGTTCCATCAACACCTAGTTTATTGAGGGTTTTTAGCATAAAGTACTGTTGAATTTTGTCAAAGGCCTTCTCCACAACGATTGAGATAATCATGTGGTTTTTGTCTTTGCTTCTGTTTATGTGGTGAATTACATGTATAGACTTGGGTATGTTGAACCAGCCTTGCATCCCCAGGATGAATCCTACTTGATGATTGTGGATAAGCTTTTTGATGCGCTGTTGCAATCTTCAGTATTTTATTGAAGATTTTCGCATCTATGTTCATCATGGATATTGGCCTGAAGTTTTCTTTTCTTGCTCAGTCTCTGTCGGGTTTTGGTATCAGGATGATGTTGATCCCATATAATGATTTGGGAAGGATTGCCTCTTTTGGGACTGTTTGGAATAGTTTCAGAAGGAATGATACCAGCTCCTCTTTGTATGTCTGGTAGAATTCGGCTGTGAACCCCTCTGGACCTGGGCTTTTTTGCGGTGGTAGGCTCTTAATTGCTGCCTCAACTTCAGACCTTGTTATTGGTCTATTCAGGGTTTCCACTTCTTCCTGGTTTAGGCTTGGGAGGATGCAAGTGTCCAGGAATTTATCCATTTCTTCCAGGTTTACTAGTTTATGTGTATAGAGTTGTTTGTAATAATCTCTGATGATGGTTTGTATTTCTGTGGAATCTGTGGTGATATCCCCTTTATCATTTTTTATTGTACCTATTTGATTATTCTCTCTTTTCTTTTTTATTAATCTGGCTAGTGGTCTGTCTGCTTTGCCGATGTTTTCGAAAAACCGGCTCCAGGATTTATTGATTTTTTGAAGGGGTTTTGTGTCTCTATCTCCTTCAGTTCTGCTCTGATGTTAGTTATTTCTTGTCTTCTGCTAGATTTTGAGATTTTTTGACCTTGCTCCTCTAGCTCTTGCAATTTTGGCATTAGGGTGTCGATTTTCAATCTTTCCTTGCTTCTCATGTGGGCATTAATTGCTATATATTTTCCTCTAGACACTGCTTTAAATGTGTCCCAGTGATTCTGGTATCTTGTGTCTTCATTCTCATTGGTTTCAAAGAACATCTTTATTTTTGCCTTCATTTCATTGTTTATCCATTCAACATTCAAGAGCCAGTTGTTCAGTTTCCATGAAGCTGTGCGGTTCTGAGTTAGTTTCTGAATTCTGAGTTCTAACTTGATTGCACTGTCGTCTGAGAGACTGTTTGTTATGATTTCCGTTCTTTTGCATTTGCTGAGGAGTGAGTTACTTCCAATTATGTGGTCAATTTTAGAGTAGGTGTGAAGTGGTGCTGAGAAGAATGTATATTCTGTGGATTTGGGGTGGAGAGTTCTGTAAATGTCTATTAGGTTTGCTT
>NW_016107704.1:1622890-1658278 GCF_001604975.1 Cebus imitator | reverse complement strand
TTTTATATCATTGAGTTAATCTTCGACCTCTGATAGCCTTTCTTCTGCTTGGTCAATTCAGCTGTTGAAATTTGTGTATGCCTCGCGAAGTTCTTGTGTTGTGTTTTTCAGCTCCATCAATTCACTTATATTCCTCTCTAAGATGTTTATTCTCGTTAGCATTTCGTCAAATCTTTTTTCAACGTTCTTAGTTTCTTTACATTGGGTTAGAACATGTTCTTTTAGCTCACAGAAGTTTCTTATTGCCCACCTTCTGAAGCCTGATTCTGTCAATTCATCACACTCATTCTCCATCCAACCGTGTTCTCTTGCTGGTGAGGAGTTGTGATCCCTTGTAGTAGGAGAGGTGTTCTGATTTCAGATGTTTTCATTTTTTGTGCTGGTTTCTTCCCGTCTTTGTGGATTTATCCACCTGTCATCTTTGTAGTTGTTGACTTTCAGATTGGGTCTCTGAGTGAAGGTCCAGTTTGTCAATGATTAAGTTATTTCTTTCTGTTTCTTAGTTTTCCTTCTAGCAGTCAGGCCTCTCTGCTGTATGATTGCTGAGGTCCACTCCAGGCCCTGCTTGCCTGGGAATCGCCTGCAGCAGCTGCAGAACAGTATGGGTTGCTGCCAGTTTCTTCTTCTGCTATCTTTGTCCTGGAAGGATATCCACCAGATGTCAGTCTGAACTCTCCTTTATGAGGTGACTATTTGGATATACAGGGTTCAGGTAGCTGCTTGGGGAGACAGTCTGTCTTTATAGGAGCTCAAGTGCTGAGCTGTGAGCTCCATTGTTCATTCAGAGCTGCTGGGCAGGTATGTTTAATTCTGCTGCTTCTTCCCTCTCCCTCCCCACTAGGTGCTCTGTCTCGGGGAGTTCGGGCTTATTTATAAGTTTCTGTCATGTTGCTACCTTTTTTCAGGGCTGCCCTGCCCAGTGAGGAAGCAGCCTAGTCACAGTCTGCCTGCAGAGACTGTGCTGAGCTGCTGTGGGCTCTGCCCAGCTGCCACGTTAACTTCCCTGTAGTCCTGTTTATACGGGTATAGTTAGAACTGCCTCAGCAATGGCGGCCCACCTCTGTAATGGCAGACTCTCTCTGTACTGGTGGGCTGCCTCAGCAATGACGGACAACCTCCATAGTGGTGGACTGCCTCAGTAATGGTGGACGCCCTTCCCCCACATAGCTAGACCATCCTGGGTTCAGCTGTGCTTGCTGTGAAACTCTGAATCCAGAGCATTTCTGATTGTTGTTTTTTTGTGAGGGTGGGGCCAGCTGAGCCTGATCACCTGGCTCCCTGCCTCAGACCTCTGAGTAGTATTCTATGGAGTGTTTGTGTGTTCTTTGTCCAATCATCTGTTGATAAGCACTTAGGTTGGTTACATATTTTTGCTATTGTGAATAGTGCTGCGATAAGCATACAAGTTCAGGTATCTTTTTTATACAATGATTTATTTTCCTAGGACTAAACATAAGCAAAGAAGTGAAAGATACTTACAATGAAAGCTATAAAAGATTGATGAAACAAACTGAAAACGGAAAACATAGAATTATGCTCATGGATTGGAAGAATCATGTTCTGTTAAAATGTTCATAATACCCACAGCAATCTATAGATTCAATGCAATTTTTTTCAAAATACCAATAACATTGTTTACAGAAATAGACAAAACAATCTTAAAATTCATATGGAAACTACAAAAGACCCATAATAGTCAAAGCAATTCTGAGCAAAAGGAACAAAGCTGGTGACATCACATTACCTGACTTCAAATTATACTATAAATCTATAGTAACCAAAACAGCATGGTACTGGCATAAAAACAGACAGATAGACCAAGAGAACAGAACAGAGACTGCAAAAATAAATCCATATTTTTCAGTCAATTCATTTTTGACAAGGGAATCAAGAACATACAACAAGGAAAGAACAGTCTCTTCTGGAGTTGGGAAAATTAGATATCCATATGCAGAAGAATGAGAAACCTACACCCCTATCTGCCACCTTACACATCAATCAAAATGGATTAAATACTTAATTGTAAGACCTAAAACTATGAAACTACTAGAAAAAAAAATTGGAGAAACGCAACAGAACATGTCTGGACAAAGATTTTGTTTTAAGTAATACCTCAAAATCAAGGCAACCAAAGCAAAAATTGACACATGATTACCTCAAGTGTAAAACTTCTGCAAAGCAAACAATCAACAACACGAAGAAATAACCCACAGAATAGGAGAAAATATCTGCTAACTATTCAACTGACAAAAAATTTCTAACATGAATATATAAGGAACTCAAACAGATCAATAGTTTTAAAAAATCTGAGCAAAAAATTAGTAAAAGATCTGAATAGGTATTTCTCAAAAGAAAGACATATATATATTCAACATGTATATGAAAAAATACTCAGTATCACTAATCATCAGGAAAATGCAAATCAAAACCACAATAAGATATCGTCTTACCTAAGTTAAAATGACTATTATCAAAAAGATACAGAAAACAACAAATGCTAGTGAAGAGAGGGGAATGCTCATACACTCTTAGTAGGAATGTAAATTACCACAGCCATTATGGAAAACAGTATGGAGGTTCCTCAAAAAACTAAAAACAGAACTATCATAAAATGCAGTGGCAGTGCTGAGTATATATCCCAATTAAATAAATCAGTATATCAAAGAGAGATCTGTCCTCCCATGTTTATTGCCACACTATTCACAATAGCCAACATACGTAATCAACCTAGTGCCCACATCAATGGATGAATGGATAAAGAAAATGTGATATGTATACACAACCAAATATTATTCAGCCATAAGAAACACAATCCTATACTGTAATTTGCAGCAATGTGGATGGAACTAGAGTTCATTACGTTAAGTAAAATAAGCCAAGCACAGAGAGACAAAAATTGCATGTTCTTACTCATATGTGAGAGGCTGTAAAAGAGGTCTCATGAAGGAAGAGAGTGGATTGGTAGTTACCAGAGGCTGGGAACACCAGTGAGAAGGAATCGTTAAGAGGTGTTAGTTAACAGGTACAAAAATACAGTTAGATAGAAGGAATAAGATCTAGTGTTTGGTAGAACAAAATAAGGGACCAATCATTAAACTTGAATAGCAGATTTGGGATATTCTCAACACAAAGAAATTATAAATGTTTGTAGTAGTGGATATCTCAATCACCCAAATTTGATTATTACATTGTATTCTTGTATCAAATATCACCTGTACCTCAAAAATATGTATAATTACTATGTATTCATAATAATTAAAAAATTTTTAAATATGGAAATACCAAAGATCCATCTTTATGGTAATTTGAACACACAATTAACAGAAATAATGGAATATGCCAAATAACTCTTTATAGATGAATTCATATCAACTTTATCTCCTTTTTAGTTACCAGATGGTGGACTCATGTTTATTTATAATTCAGATCAAGGCATTCAACACATTTTCTGGTTTCCACTACCAAAAAATATAAATAAAATATATAAAAATTCCATGTGAAAATGTAATTTCAATATTTGAGACAAAGATACTGAAGGAAAAAGAGAAAAGTGTCCAAAATTAGGTTCTACGTAAACCATTTCAAAAATGTGGCTTTTTATCATGAAAATATCCTGAGTTAATATATTATTTATTAGTATCCCACTTATTAAACCTTCTAACACTGCATGTTTTGGCAAAGTAATTTATGCCCCTTAATTTAATATCCTTCTACCCTATATACACTAGCAAAGAAACCATCCGTTACATACTAAACCATACAAATGCAATTTAATCTGAATTTTAGGCTATCAAATAGTAGGTTTAGCAGGCATAATTTAAATCCTACTTATTCTAAGAATAAAATAACAGCTTTCTTCATATAAAATCCCAATTCTAGAATCATTGAAAAGAGAAACATATAATAACTCCATTATTTGAGGGTAAAAAAAACTTCATTTATTTGTTGAAAAAAATTTAAGGTAGCAGGCAACACAAATATTTTCATTATTAATTATTTGAATTTATAGGTACAATGATAGTGATATGGTCTACTATTTAATATTTTAGATACAATTATAGTAATAAAAATTACTGACCACAAAAGGTGGCATCCTATTTACAATTTTTAAATGATTTGTCAATCACCCTCTGGAATATTAAGTAACTTGCCTTTAAGAAATTAATGTTACAATTATATTTGACATTGCTAAGAAATTAATCCACTTGTTTTAAATATTATTCTAGTACCAAAAGACGTCAAATATAGTCATGCTAACTTCCACTTCTTATTAGGAGCCAAAAGAAGACATTGCTGGCTGTCAGGTACGTTATGATTCTTCCTATATATAACTGAAATATTGGAATGGTATTGGTGATGGAAAATTGTTTTCCATTTTAGAATATTCTTACAAGAAATGCAAAAGAATGGACCTTCATTGTATCCTAACGTTAATTTAATAATAAATTAATACTCTGTATAAATATAGATGTATAAATGTTAAATCATTTAGTAATCTGAGTCTTGAGGGGTGCCAGCTGGGCCAAATTTACTGTCAACTTTATTTTACATAAAAATATAACATTTAGTGGGACAATACATGACCCAAATAAGTTTCTTTTTTTCCTAAGTTTTTTCAAAATGAAGCTATAGTTGTTTGATGAAACGTGTTTAAAACTCTGCTTAGAAGTTATATTCTATTGAAGATGTATCGGCCTTAATGCTTGCTGAGGAAGTTTTTATATATTCCCTAAATGGATACAATGGGCTATAAAAGAAGTAAATGCAATCTCTAATTTCCATATAAATACTGAAAAAATGGTGGTTTGGAAATTAGGTTCAGAGATGAATCTTTAAACGGCAATTTTCCTCTCAACTATAGGTGGAATTTTAGGTATCTGAAATGAAAATGCTATGAAAGCAATAAAATTAAACTGAAAATAACAAGATAAAAGATTTTGAAATTTAAATTTTTGAGGACTTCTCATGTTATACGTTTCCCAAAACTTCTTTCTATTTGTCAAAGCAAAATAGACAGAAACTCGCTGTAATCACCCCCTTTCTCTGTAAGACTTCCCTGACAGGGAAGCTACAAGTTTTGACTACACTTAAACCCACTGCCAGACTAACTAGAAGAAAGGAGTAAATTACAACTCCTTCTTTCTATTTTTAGACTGAGAATGCTTTAACGATTCATAATCCCAGCACCTAAACAGAACTTGACACACAGTTTGCTGAATGAAGGAAACAGAAGGTGCCTGTGGGATTTAAAAATATGTATTGGCCAGGTGCAGTGCCGCATGCCTGCAATCCCCGCCCTCCGGGAGGCTGAGGTGGGCAGATCACTTGAGGTCAGGAGTGGAGGACCAGCCTGGCCAACCTGAAACCTGTCTCTAATACGTAAAAAATACAAAGAATAGTCAGGCGTGGTGGTGCACACCTGTAATCCCAGCTACTCTGGAGGCTGAGGCAGGAGAATCACTTGAACCTGAGAAGGGGAGGTTGCAGTGAGCTGAGAGCACACCACTGCACTTCCAGCCTGGGTGACAGAGCATGACTCTGTCTCAATGCATTCATATATAGGTACAAACATAAGTATTGTATAATACCTTTCTTCAAGAGGTTACTAAATGATTAAGAGGGAGAGAAGCATAAAAATAGCTCTGTGTCCCCATTGTATGAGAAACAAATGTAGCGACCATCATGCTGTTTCACTTGGAGGTTTAGTATTTAACCCTACCTAATTTATTCATTCATTCAAAAATGTGAGGAATAAAAAATTACTATGATGCACACAGTTCATGCCTTCAAACTGGTCTCACAGTGTCTCATGAGTCTTTCGAGATTCAGATGCTTGACCCTTGATGATCTTTTAGCTTCCCTTTGCAAGTTTAGCCAAATATAAATCAGTATGAAGCAAAATAAAAATTCTACTACAATATTCAAATCACATATCGTCGGCGTTCACACTGCTTACAGTTTTTTTATTATTTTTGACATAATAATTGTACATATTTATAGGGTACAGTGTAGTGTGTTACACAGTTTTACTTCATTTTTTTTCTAAATGACACAAATGAAAGAATTGAGATAGGCTTGTCTCATTTTTAACAAGCTATTCTATAATTATGTTCTATCTGTCGCAGTTTCTGTTCCTGGTTCAACTCATGGAAATGAGAACACTCCCTGAAGAACCTCTCCACAAAAATTTTCTTCCTCAAAAGTTTTCAGTGAAGCAACGCAGAAGGAGAATAAGGGACGGTTGAGAACGGGACTTTTTTTTTTTTTTTTTTTTGCCAAGGCTGGACTGCAATAGCATGATCTCTGCTCACTGCAACCCCCACCTCCCGGGTTCAAGTGATTGATTCTTCCACCTCAGCCTCCCAAGTAGCTGGGATTACAGGTGGGAGCCACCATGCCTAGCTAATTTTTCTATTTTTAGTAGAGACAGAGTCTCATTGTGTTGGCCAGGCTAGTCTCACACTCCTGACCTCCCGAAGTGCTGTGATTACAGGCATGAGCCACCGCACCCAGAGAACGGTATATTTTTTAAAGTAACAGGAAGAAAGGAGAGAAGGAAGAAAAGGAGGAAGGAAGAAGTCCAGTTTCTATGTAGTCAAGGGCCATGCTACAGAATTTCACTGAACGTGAAGCGGTATATGAGGAGATACATTCTTTCGATAAACACCTTCAGAAGATGGGCTGAAGGGGGTCTTCCTAGTCTGCCCGGTAGCATTGAAGGTTCATTTTCGTATACTTCCACTGCTTGGATCCCTGCTTACTAGTGGCACACTCTGCCCTGTGTTTCTATGTCCATTCCCACAACTGGATGGTAAGCTCCAAGTCACATCTCACCCAGCTTCTTTCCACAGTCCCTAGCCCTCTGCAAGGTCAAATAAAAAGCACCTCCTTATAAGGAAAAAAAAAAAAAGGTAAAGTGGAAAGGAGAATAATTGAGCAGGATTTCAGTTCCACATTGCTAGTCTTAATAATTGTTTAAGTCTTCTGTACATGTGTTCAATAAAGTATTATTTGATTGATATAAAAAACAAAGATTTGGGAGATATAGGAAATGACACAGTGACGTGTTTATAAAAATTCAAGAGTTAGTTTTCATGGTAGCACTACAATAATAGCTAAAATTTTTCATTTTCTAAGACCTGTATTCAATTTCATATCCCACAAAGATCATATGTTCATACACTATTTTATCCCTCATTATATAGCAAACTGAAATGTGTATCTTTATTTATGGAGTGCTTAAGCAATGCTCAGCCACACTTTTGAAAGTGTCAAACAATGTAACTCTTCAAATGTTTGAGGTTTATAAAAACTAAATTATGCTATGTCAAGCTATTTTTAAGCTTAGTCTTGATATTAAATGCCAAGATTGAGAAGAAAATGCTTGTTTCTGATTTATTATTTGTCTCTTTCCCGCCCTCTCAATCTACACTTATAGGCATACATATACAAACACATTCATATACATGTACTTTAAAAATTATTTCATATTTCAGCGCAAAAGCCCTCATTTTAAAAACTTTAACACTATAAAAAATAAAATTTCTGAAACTTTAAAAACTAGTGAGGAAGATTACCTATACTTCTAATACCATAAGATTTTAATAATAATGATAAATTTTTATTCACTGTTATCAGACATTTTGGAACTTTAAGATAACATGTTCAGACATGAATAAATTTCCCCCAAAATAGTATTTTTGTGTTTTTAATATAAAAGTTATACAACAAACCTGCACGTTCTGCACGTGTACCCCAGAACTTAAAGTACAATTTTTTTAAAAAGTTACACAGTTAAAATCATATAAAATTAATGGACACAATAAAAACAATATGCACAGAAATAAGTCAAGTTTAGCCAAATATAAATCCATTTGAAACAAAATAAAAATTATACTACAATATTCAAATCAAAAAACCAAATACATTAATATACATTCAATTTGAGAAATAATTTATTTGGTTTTATATTCCCTTTGGCCTCTAGTCCTTTATTCTGAATCTAACCGCTTCTGAAGCAGTCTCCGCATTAAAGAAATGTGTTTCAGAGACTAACAGAGCAACACGCAAATGGTCTGCTACTGTAGAAAGCTACTTCGCAGAAAATTTAAACCACGATGTGCTTCAAATGCCAAGACCTCAAAAGTTAAAACTGTGGTTCTCCTCAGGAGGCGGAGGTTGCAGTGAGCCAAGATCACACCATTGCACTCCAGCCTGAGTAACAAGAGCGAAACTCCAAAAAAAAAAAAAAAAAAAAAACTGCGGTTCTCCACTCATTTTCTCATTTCATGAGCATTTAGATCAAAAAGCTTTTACTGAAAGCTTACTCATGACAAATCTTCTGGAGTCTAAGAATGAATGAAAGTCAAATGCCAAGTCCACAGTGCTTTCCCAATATAAAAATTGTTTTTATATTGGCTTCTTTTTGTAAAAGATTTATTTTTGTAAAAGACTTCTTTTTGTAAAATGTAATGTTTATCTTTGAAATGTAATAACATTTTTCTATTATTTCATAATGTCTTTCTAATCTCTAAAAATAATCCTTAAATAAAATCAAGTATAATATTGACTTCTGCATTTTTTCAATGTGGCTGTATATAAATCAACTGAATTCTCAATATTTGCTGTTTTTGTTTTTAATTAGCCAAGGATCTTTCTTTTGTATTTATTTCTTCTTTAACTTACTTTACCTTTGAAACGGAACAAGTCTGATAGAATTAAAATGTTAATTTTTGTCTACTTTATATTTCGCTCTCTAGAATACATTAAATGCTTGGTCTTTTGCCGTAAGATAGAAAAAGCTTGTTTAAAATGAGATCTTACCTTCTGATTTGTTGTTCTTCCTCTTCAGCCATTTCTCTACTGTCTCTGCACTAACACTTTCAGATACAAATTCATCTAATACCTGAGGGTGAAGAGAAAGATATGCCTTCACTTTTTCATCGGTCAAGCCTGTAAAAGAATTGAAAAGAATAAAATTCACCTATATAACATCTTCATATAGATGAAAGTCATAGTATAACAACACGTTATGCTAAGACCCAGCAATCCCTAATCTAATGGAGAGAGGGTTGGAAAGAGTGGGAAGGGGAGGTTACTGCTTAATGGGTAGAGTTTCTATTGGGAATCACAGCAAAGTTTCGGAACCAGACAGGTGAATATTGCCCAACATTATGAATATACGTAATGCCATTGAACTGTATGCTTAAAACATCATTTAAAATGGTTAAAAAAGCATTTTTCGTGTGTGTGTGTGACCATAATAAAAAAGTTTAGCAATTTTAAACTACAGATATTACATCATGTTACATAGCTGTTTTCTAACAATAAACTTCAGAGTTACACACAAATCAATGCCAGGATCAAACGCTGTACATTAAGAACTACAGAGTATTTAATTTTTCGGTGTATAGTTACCATAGATTTAGTGGTCAAAGCAGGTGAAACTCTAGCAAGAGCAATAAACAGGAAAATGTAGCACTAGAACATTATAGGTGCTAAAATAATGTTTAATAAATAAATTCTTATCTTTTATTGCCTTACAACACAAATCCCTACTTTTTCTCAAAGGCATTAAACTCAGTGGCATAACTAATGTTCAGTTCTGAATAATCTTAACATTTGTCCATTAATATTCTGTGTATGTAGTCGGCTTCACTGAAATGGTTTTCATAGTCTAATGATATATACTGAATTTACATAAGATTTTCAAACAAAGTACTTTCACATGTTTTCATATCTTACATATAAAGTATATGTTTTCAATTTGGTGCTTTGTGTTGGTATGCCATTTCACTAACCCAAACACAAACAGGCTTTGAATAATTATCCTTCCGTGATGGTAATTATTTTTACTACTATATCTTTTCTATGAATTATTTGAATAAATTACTCTTTTTGGACATTGTTAGGTTTTAAAAAAAGGCAATGAAAAATTGTACTCTGAGAAAGAAAAGAAGGAAGCATATATTTATGACTCCAGAAAGAAAGCTGTATGTTTTCCCAAACAGACAAAGCGGAGAATTCATATGTTTTAATTAATTCTGCTGGGAACTGAAGTCACAACTGTTAGAATTCTGCAGCAGAATGCTATCACTGAAAAGGAAAATGACTTCTTTCAGTGAAATTTGTACTTAGTCAATTTAAACACACACACACACACACACACACACACACACACACACACACACAGAGTTGTAGAAGATAAATGAAAATGAGACCTCTGGCTATATTCACCCTGCAGAAGAGCCCCAGTGGTGTAAAATTCAGTGTAAGAAATTCTATAAAATGCTAAAGATAATTGATTCAATAAAGTAAGTGTTCTCCTGAGACAGCAAATTATAGTCCCTAGAAACAAAAAGTGCAGGATACTATAGTAAACTGACAGCATACTTGACCTTTGAGAAGACAGATAAAGCAAATTTCATGTTCTATGTCCTCCATATTCAATACTTGATTCCTTCTTAATATTTTCTTCTATCATTTCCATGACACGGCCATAGAATTCTTGTCCTAACTTTCTAATTGCCCTTGAATTCTGCTTTCTCTTCAATAATCGATAATGATGACACCAAAATCAAGTATCTTAACATATTTTTAATCTCCAGTCTAGCTGTTTTCCCATCACCTCAAGCACCATCTTAAGTCAAAACTACATGAGTTGTCTCCTTCATATTTCTTCCCAAAGAGATTTTAATTCTTGGTTTTCCTTTTTGTGTTGCCATTATTCTCCATTTTCTCAGAAACTTAGGCTGAAAAATATAGTAATAACTGACTCATTCCTCCTAGTCATCTCATTTCATCTTAGCACATTACCGTACAAGTCATATTTGCCAAATTACATATCAAAGACATGCATCCAAAACAAACAAAGAAACTCTTTAAACTCAACAATAAGAAAATAATCAACCCAACTGAAAAATGAGCCCAAAGATTTGAACAGTCACTTCAGTAAAGAAGATATAGATATGGCAATAAATATTTAAAAAGATGATCATTTGTTAATCTGGAACTAAAGTTAAAAAAAAAACGAGATTCTACTACACACCTATTAGAATGGCTAAATTAAAAAAAAAAAATTGACAGTGCCAATTGTTAGCATGGATGCAAGGCAACAAAAATTCTCATTTAATCCTGCAAAATGCTACAATGACTTTGAAAGACTGTTTGGCAGTTTCTTACAAAGCTAAATATAGTCTTTCTGTATGACCCAAAAATCACACTAGTAAGCATTTACCCAATGGATATGAAGACTTATGTCCACACAAAAACCTGCATGTGAATGTTTTTGGCAGCTTCACCCATAATCACCCAAATCTGGAAGCAATCAAGATGTCCTAAATACACAAATGGATAAACAAACTGTGATACATCCATACAACTAAATATTTCGCACTAAAAAGATATGAGCTAACAAGCCATGAAGTAACATGAACGAGTCTTAAATGTATTTTACTATGAGAAAAAAAGCCAGTCTAACAAGGATACATATTATGTAATTCTAACTATATAACATTGGAGAAAAGGCATAAGCTGTGGAGGTAGTAAAAGATCAGTGACTGCCAAGAGTTCAAGGGGAAAGGGCAAATTATGACTGGGTAAAGTACAGGGGACCTTTTAGGATGATGAAACTATTCTGTAAGACACTATAATGATGAATATGACACTATGCATTTGCCAAATATCTGTAGGACTTTATAGCACAAAGAATAAACTATCATGTATGTAAATTTTAAAAATCACTTACAACGTCAGGGGCTCTCAGGATGGAAAGCATAATGCAACAAAAGAATTTAAATGTATTACACATGCATAAAACAACCTCCTTCAAGGGGGTGGCAGAGGGCAAGGTGTTAACCTGAATAACTTTGAAAATAAGTGGAGTCTGTGAGTCCAAATGCAAAATAAACTGTACATAAGCACCATACTCTAGTTGACAAAGTTGTTATCCCAGGAGGGTACAGTTTAACACTGGCCAATTAAACAAATGAGTGGTAGATGGTGGAAACAAGATTTCTCAATGGTAGAGTGGGGTGTTACAGATTTAAAAAAAGGAAGAGTTCAGAACGATCCATGTGGTAACGAATTCGAGTTGGAGACATTACTGAACTCATGTATGACAATACAAGTAAAAGTAGTTACATATAAGAATACTAAAAATAGTTACATATCAGAATACTGGTAGATGTGTATATCTAGTTAATACACACACGTCTCGCTTTGCTGTGTTAGCTGAGAGGGCCCAGAAGCAACAATATCCCAGTGTAATTGCATACATATGGCACCCAGAGCTTGGCTTCTAATATCAGTTGTCTACAATAAAAGGAACCAAGACTCCATGAAGAAACAGCTAAATTTAGGATAAGAACAGAAAATGCATAAGCTTGGAATAGCCTATGATTTAAAATTTGCCATCAGCAAATCACATAGACTAATACAGATAACTATTCCAAGGTAATTGTGTATATTTGGATAAGTGTATTTTAAAATATAACATTCCTGCTAACAAACTACATCCTTTCATCTATGTAACATTTTGTCGCAGTGCAAACAGATAAAATTAATTAAACTGACTGTCATCTTTATTTCATTTTTCAATATCTGGCAGAAGTACTAATAAGCAGGGGCTGGTTAAAAGCAATGAGTGATAGAAGAGAAGCACACAAGTATTGATAGACTAAATGATAAGGGTAAGTTAGGAAAAGCTGATGAATTTCATTAATTTTCACAATGCAATTTGCAAGTGCCCACTGAAAATGTCACAAAAAATTACAATCTAAACAAAAGCAAACTGAAAAACAGAGTGATACATGTAGTGGTTAGATTTAACACTGACCTGAAGATACATAACAAATGGCATAATAAAGACTGATAAATATTTTAGTAAAGGTAATTGCTTCTGTGGCTAACAATTCAGCTAGCAACCTGACGTCTGGATAAGAAATAACTTTGTTTTCTTACTGAGTATCTCTTAAAGAAATAGAGAAAAGCCATATCTATAGCTCTACTTCAACATTTTGACATTGAACCATAGAGCAGTAATGAAAAGGATTGGCACCTTTGAGTTTCCATAAATATTAATGCAATATATCAGCAACAAAATAACACCAACAATGATGCATTTTTTATCTTTTTTAAAATATAGTAGTATTGAGGCTACTTTTCTTCTGTCTTTAGGAAATCTTACACACTTCTAATAATGTAACATGTTATTACGCTACCCTCTTGGTTTTTGCTTTCTGCAAGCCACAAATTCAACTATCTTTTTCAGATGAAGATTCTGTACATGTACGCATATGTATAAATATACATTTAAAACTTTTATCAAACCACACAAAAAATATAACAGCCCTGTGTATTCAACAGCCAGCTTCCACAATTACGAATTCATAGTCAATATTCTCCATCTCTACCCGCTACTCTCCCCTCATGTAATTTTGAAGCAAATCCCAGAAATTACTTTAATATATTAATACATTTCAACATGTATCTCTAAAAGCTAAAACTATTCTAACCACAAATGCTACTATCACACCTAAAGATAAATTATTATTATTATTATTATTTGGAGACAGAGTCTTACTCTGTTGTCCAGGCTGGAGGGCAGTGGCGCGATCTTGGCTCACTGCAACCTCCACCTCCTGGGTTCAAGCGATTCTCTGCCTCAACCTTCAGAGTAGCTGGGATTACAGGTGCCTGTCACCATGCCCAGCTATTTTTTTGTATTTTTAATAGAGGTTGGGTTTCACCATCTTAGCCAGGCTGGTCTTGAACTCCTGACCTCGTGATCCACCTGCCTCAGCCTCCCAAAGTGCTGGGATTACAGGCATAACTCACCACACCTGGCCCTATTATTTTTAATTCCATCAAAAAATACCCAGGCTCTAAATCTCTATAGTTTTATTTGTATTTTTTTACAGGTTGTTGGTCTGAACTAGGACATAAGTAAATTCAACATGTTGCGGTAGTTTTTGGTATTTCATTTTTAAAATTATACTTAGGTATATTTGGTCCTGTAATATTTCCCTCCATCTCTTACTTTTCCCAATTCTAACTTATTTTTGAATAAATCAGGTTTTAGCCCTGTGGTTGACTTTGATCTGGATTTTTCTGACATTATCCCTGTGGAGGTTAGCATGATCTTCTGCTCTCTGCATTTCCTGCAAATTGACATTAGATCTCAAGGCCTGAAGAGAGCAGGTTCCATTTGAAGGTCAAGGCAATTTGGTAAGTGCTTTTGTATACTTCTTCTGTCAGAAGCTCATGTCATCTAGCTCTCTCTGCTTTTCATGATGTCAGCAGCATCAGTGGCTCTTGAGTGATTAATTCAGCGGGGTTTGACAATGGTGACTTTCCTCATTCTATCTTGCCTTCCTCATGTATTAGCTGAAATAATATGAGGAGAAACTTAACTTCATCTACTATGTGGTTGTCCAGTGGGACAGTTCATCCAGATCAAACAAGACAAATGCTACATTTGTTCCCCTTTGTTCACCAGTTTGCAAAATAATGAGTAGATACGGTAACATTCTCCCACAGGTAAACAATTAAAAAATAATAGTATTACTACTAGATCACATATTTGAATAAATTTGATCTGTTTCTTCCATTGTAACTGTTATCCTTAACTGGTGCTCAAATTGTCCCATCTTGCAGCCAGTCAGAAGAGTCTCTTCAAGCGAGTTCAGTCATTCTGACGAGAACCTGTATGTCTCAACAGTTTCCGTCCTGTCTGCTAGGATAAGATATCTCAGGTTCCTTTTGTTCATTTTCTGCCCCAGATGTAGATTCAGACATTTCTCCTCAGGATCTCTGGTTCCTTTCAGTAAACAGCAGTATTTTAATTTCAGGAAAATGGAACTAAATTACATCATCATTCATTGTTCTATCACACAACAAACGTATCACGTGAGTTTCTTTAACCTTTAAGCTATATACCACTACAAATATGCACATTATTACGTTTTTTTCTTTTTATTTTATTTTCTTTTTTGAGATGGAGTCTCACTCTGTAGCCCAGGCTAGAGTGCAGTGGTGCAATCTTGGCTCACTGCAACCTCTGCCTCCTGAGTTCAGGCAATTCTCCTGCCTCAGCTTCCCAAGTAGCTGGGACGACAGGACCTGCCACAACGACCGGCTAATTTTTTGTATTTTTAGTAGAGACAGGGTTTCGCCATGTTAGTCAGGCTGGTCTCAATGTCCGGACCTCGTGATTTGCCTGCCTCATTCTCCCAAAGTGGTGGGATTACAGGCGTTAGCCACCACTATGCCTGGACACACTATGTTTTAAAGTCACTTGAAATATTCATCTCCCTGTGATTATATCACCAACTAGATGCAAATGTAGGTTCATTTCTAATATATCTTCAAACGTGTCTTTATAACAAAGCATTATCCTAATAATAAGCTAAAGCCTTTATTATTTCTGAAGTCTTATCACCTTAATATCCATAGAAATTATTTATTTTAAAAGTCACTTTCAAATCAAAATCTAAAAATTACTGTTTTACTCATTCTAAGAAATAATGTTAAATTAGTAATCATAGGTAATAAGGGCTCTATTGTAAGAATTAGGGAAAAGCATTTCTTTCAGTATTAATTCTACCATCTTAATTGTGGAGAAAAATCCAAATTTTGTATCTGTATTAATTTTAAAAACCAGGCAAAAGCATATGGCAAGTATCCAGTATACCATTCCTCCTCTCCCATTAGACCTCTGCCCCATGAAACCTGAGTTCTGGGTCCTACAATTCCATATCACAGTGCTTTTACATATGCTAAAACATGTCTACTTGTTCTAAAAGAATTCTTTCCTCCCACATTAAGTATCTTAGCAAGCCCTCTATCCTTCCCCTATCATAGAAAAGGGAAAATAAATTAAATTTCCAGTATCTCAAGTAACTAAACTCAGATAGGTTAGGAAAAACCTTATTTTAAAAATAATTCTAAGGAATACGTAGCCAATAATCTTTTATTTATCATATAATCTCAATTTGTAATATCTTCTGTGTTTAGTAGAGAAACAAACAATAAGTAAAACACTTTCAGCTTCTTAAAGTGTCAGGGCAGCTGTAAGATAATTTGGGGAAAAATATCACGCTTTCATGCTATTAATTACTGAACTGTAACAGTTCAGTTATCAAAGAACAGCTTGAACTATGAGGGGGCTGAACTGCATGTCACATGAGGAGTGGGCGAATGAGTACAGATGTTTAGTTTGAAGAACACAAGATTCTTGATGGTCATTGCTGTTTAATCTGAATGTTATTAAGTAAAACAGGTATGATATTTTTGGTTTATTCATTTCTTATTTTTTTTCCATCTATAAACCCACGGGGCAAAACTAGAATTAATAATTGAGGAAGTCAGATAACAACTGAACTTCAGGCAGAATCCTTAGGAAACAATGCTTCTGTAACATCAATGGGCTTCATGAGCAGAGAGGACATCCTCCGACAACCGAAATGTTCAGTGAAAGGAAAATCCAGGAACTTTATAGACCTTCCACAGCGTGGGATGGTTTAGTATTTTCCAAGCACCAAGAGATAAGTATGTATATACATTTACGTTAAAAATTCTTACTAATTTCAAGACAATTCCAAATATATACCGCAAGTAGTAAATTTTCTTAATATATATTTTAGTATAAATAACTTTAGCGCCTTAACAGAATCTGTCAAGTTAAAACAAAAGTATCTTGTATCACATAAGGGCGGTACTGCCACACTGCTCGACGGCAATGCTCTTAGTAACTTGTGTGTGTTCTCCCAACCTGCATACAATTGTTCTAGGTTGTATGCATATGCATCTCTGTAAAACCTTCCCTTATTTGTCCAAAAGCAAATGAAGATCAGCAGATGGATGACTTTAAAATCATGTAAGTTTGCTTTCAGAATCCCAACATTCAACTTTCTACACCTCCTTCTCTGTATTTCCCTCTTACATCTACACTCCAACTGTTTCACCTCCTTCCCTACCAAAAAGGTAAAACAGCTAATAGCATTTGTAACAGTTGGCCTATCTTGAATGCTCTCTGAATATAAGATACTACGTTACACATACTAGCCCAGTGAAGCCTCAGAGAATAAAGTATGTGACACACAGTAAATAAATGTTCAAAACATTTACTGAATAAATGAATTATAATCCCCAGAATATAAAACATGAAAAGGAAGCACAGAGAAGTTAAATATTTAGTAGCTTTTTAGTGGCCACAGAAGCAAAAATTAAGGTTGGAGTGAAAATACAAGTGCAAGATGTCAGCTCTTAAGGCCAAACTGCCTTGTGTTTCTTCACACTTCCTCCTGCCTGGGCTTATTACATTTTAACAGGAGTGTTACTGGTCAGGGCTACCTCCAATTTGGAGTTACATTTTACACATTTACTTCAAATTATAAATTGAAAAATTTGACTGCCAATCTCAGACTTTAATAAACAGGTGGAAAGAGATCTTTGCAGCAGAAGCCCCCTGGAGTCCCAAACTAGTGCTGAAAATCAGTCTAATTGTAGGATGGAAAGGGAAAGGTCAGTGCAATGACGCCTCTTAGCCCCATGCTTCCCCATTTCATTCCTCCAGCATGCCAAGCTCTTCTTTTCCCCTCCTCATTCATGATCTTTGCTGCTATCTGCCCTCAATGCCCTCTACTCTTATGGCTGAGTGAGACATTTAGCCAACTGAAAGGCAGGTTCACCGGAGCCACCTTCAGTGACCACACGATCTCCTCTCACTGCACTGATACACTATGCTCTCATTGTACCCTGCTCTGACACTTCAAGACATGCATCACAAGCTGAAATCTCCTAATTCTCAGTAGGAACTTTAATTAGACTTCAGCATCTTCAGCTAGACTATAAACTCCATGATCTGTCTCATTCTCCACATAGCACAGTGTCTGGCTCTGGGTAGAAAAAGGGTTAATGCAGCAGACCTGACAGTGCTCTCCTAAGAGAGGCTGCATGCAAGGTCAGCCCTTGGCTGGCATCAAGGACTTTGGCTCTGGGGGTGTTCCCCAGTCAACAGTTAACCGAAGGCCAGGCCACTGTGCCTAGACTGTTTGTACAAACAATATGGGTTCATGCTGAACAGCTGCATTCCTTCCGGAGTCTGAAAGTTTAGAACGTGCCAGGCAGAGGGTCCTACATGACCAACCCCCAGTAAGAAGACTGGGTATTGAGACTATAATATGCTTCCCTCACAGACAACACTAGACACACATTGTCAAAAGTCACTGGTGGAGGAATTAAGGTGTCCTGGCAAGCCTGTGCCAGGTCTCTCCTGGAATGCACCCACTGCTGGAGGAATTAAGGTGTCCTCAGAAGCCTGTACCAGGTCTGGATTTGCAGACTGTGCTTCGTATCCTTCAGCTCTAATCAAGTGTAGCCTTGAGTACAACTACATACCCACTCCTGTGAGTACTTCCAGCAAACCACCAAATTTAGGAGTAATCCTGAGGACCCCAAACAGAGACTACCATCAATTGAATTAATCAATTAGTAATTCTTTGTCTTGTATGATTTCACAGAATACTAACAAGGGAGTGGTATAGGTTTGTTTGCTGAAACTGCCCAGTTCACAAGATCACAGACGGATCACCAGGAATCCCAAATCCTCCAACAAGTACCTGAGCAAGAGCCACCCCCTCACACTCATAGCCTGCTATATCTACCTCAATTCCCATTCCTGCCCAAGCCTAGGTGAGATTCTTTTCTTTCTCTTACTTCTATCTTCACTTTCCTTTTTTCACCTACAGAGTTTAATATGTAATATGTCACCCTTTACATAAAAGTTTATGAGCATAATTTATATAGCAGTTCCTTCTAACCATTTGCTGAATAAGCGATAGACAGGCTCTAAATTTCTTTTTTATTGGAGGAGGGGCCTTTTTTCTTAAAGGCAAAGTCTTTTATATGAAATGAATGGAGATTATCCAGGTGACAGATGTCATCGGTTTTCACTATTATTAAAATAACTTTAAAGTTTTGTTAGAAACAAAGAGATAAGATGTTGCTTTAGATTTTGGTTAACTCCACAGACTAATACTGATGCCATTGTTTTTAACTAAGAAGGAAACACAGGAAGTACACTAAAAACAAATGCCTTATATGATCCTTGTCCCCAAATATATCAACTAAATAATTTCTTTCCATCCAAGTACATTCTCACTGAAAGAGAACTGGCCTATGACATAGAAAGCAGTCATTTAATGAACCTTGGTTTAATATGCTGCCAGCATTCTGACTTACATAATTGATTACCTATTTCATGTGATTAACAGCCCAAGGGGTGCCTCAGCTGCAGAGAAGGCATTGTTTGCAATATTCATAATTTGTATTTATCAGAAGATAAATTCCATACTGCTGTATTTCTAAACAGAAGTGAAATTAATTACTTGCTTTCTCTCCTAAGAACAAAAATGAAAGTTTCTTTTAGCTGAGAAAGTCAACCACAAACTTGAGCTGCTCAAAGTGATAACCTAAATATGAAAAACGTTTTTTGTGTGTGAAATGAAGTCTGGCTCTTGTCACCCAGGCTAGAGTGCAATGGCAGGATCTCAGCTCAATGCAAACTTCACCTCCTGGGTTTAGGTGATACCGCTGGTTCAGCCTCCTGAGTAGCCGGGATTATAGGCATCTGCCACCATGCCTGGCTAATTTTTGTATTTTTAGTAGAGATGGGGTTTCCCCATGTTGGCCAGGCTAGTCTAGAACTCCTGACCTCAGGCTATCTGCCCACCTCCACCTCCCAAAGTGCTGGGATTACAGATGTGAGCCACCATACCCAGCCTGAAAAACATTTTTTGATAGAATTCTTAAGAGTAAGCTTAAACCCACCAAAATATACCCTCTCGGTGACTCAGGAAACCAATCTCCACAGTGAAGTCTCAAATGCAGACAAACATTTAGGCACAGGTTATGCCATATAAAGGATTCAGTGCTCCCGTCCCTTTAGCATAAATACAGTTCCAGCTCTACAGTAACTCAGTTGAAGACGGGGGGTTCTGAGTCACCAGATGCTCAAATATAGGCTATTTTCCTTAAGAAAGTCAGTTAAATTTCTTGAGCAATACCCCATAAGCATAGGGAACCAAAGTAAACATAGACAAATGGAATCACATCAAGTTCAAAAGCTTCTGCCCAGTAAAGAATACAATCAACAAAGTGAAGAGACAACCCACGGAATGGGAGAAAATATTTGCAAACTACTCCTTTGACGAGAGATGAATAACCAGAACATATAAGGAGTTTGAACAACTCTATAGGAAAAAAATATATAATAATCCAATCAAACAAAGGCCAAAAGATTTAAACAGACATTTCTCAAAAGAAGACAAACAAATGGCAAACAGGCATATGAAAAGATGCTCAAAATTACTGATCATCAGAGAAATGCAAATCAAAACTACAATGAGGTGTCATCTCAACCCAGTTAAAATGGCTTATATTCAAAAGATAGCATGATGGCCAAACGGGAACAGCTCCAATCCGCAGTTCCCAGCGAGAGCAAGGCAGAAGGCAAGTGATCTTCGCATTTCCAACCGAGGTACCGTTTCATCTCATTGGTACTGATTAGACGTGGGTGCAGCCCACGGAAGGCGAGCAGAAGCAGGGTGGAGCATCGCCTCACCCAGAAAGCACAAGGGGCCGGAGTACTCCCTGTCCAAGCCAAGAGAAGCCATTAGGCACTTTTCCTGATATTCTGGCACTCTGGTTCACATACTGTGTTTTTCCCACGGTCCTCACAACCCGCAGACCAGAAGATTCCCTCAGTGCCTACAACACCAGCACCCCTGGTTTCCAGAACAAAACTGGGTGGCTCTTTTAGCTGCAGCAGTTTTGTTTCATTTTTTCCTCATACCCCAGTGACACCTGGAACACCAGTGAGACAGAACTGCCCATTCCCCTGAAAAAGGAGGCTGAAGGCAGGGAGCCAAGGGATCTAGCTCGGCAGGTCCCACCCTCACAAAGACCAGCAAGCTAAGATCCACTGGCTTGAAATTCTCGCAGCTAGGACAGCAGTCTGAGCTGGACCTGGGACATTTGATCACAGTGCGGGGAAGAGCGTCCGCCATTGCTGAGGCTGGGGTAGGGTTTTAACCACGCCTGTAAACAAAGTTGCTGGGAAGTTTACATAGCAACTGGGCAGAGCCCACAGCAGCTCATCAAGGCCTCTGCAGGCAGACTCACCAGACTCCCTTCTTGCAGGGCAGGGCATCTCTGAAAGAAGACAGAGGCCCATCAGGGATTTATAAATAAAGCCCCTTTCTTCCTGGGACAGAGCACCTGGGAAAGAGGTGGTTGTGGGTTCAGGAAATGTCCCTTCCTGGCAGCTCTGAAGGGAGCAAGGGATCTCCTAGCACAGCACTCGAGCTCCAATAAGGGACAGACTGCCTCCTCAAGTGGCTCCCTGACCCCTATGTATCCTGACTGGGAAACACCTCATACAGGAGAGTGCTGGCTGGCATCCGGCAGGTACCCTTCTGGCATGAAGCTACCAGAGGAAGAAACAAGCAGCAATCTTTGCTGTTCTGCAGCCACTGCAGGTGATTCCCAGGCAAGCAGTGTCTAGAGTGGATCTCCAGCAAACTCCGGCAGAGCTGCAGTAGAGGGACCTGACTGTTAGAAGGAAAACTAACAAACAGAAAGCAGTAGTTTCAACATCAACAGAAAGGATGTCCATTCAGAGACCCCATCCAAAGGTCACCAACGTCAAAGACCAAAGGTAGATAAATCGACAAAGATGGGAAGAAACCAGTGCAAAAGCCTGAAATCTCCAAAAACCAGAACACCTCAAGTTTCAATAGCCGAATTGATCAAGCGGAAGAAAGTACATCAGAAATTGAAGATCAACTCAATGAAATAAAGCAGGAAGATAATAGTAGAGAAAAAAGAGTGAAAAGAAATAAACAAAGACTCTACGAAATATGGGATTATGTGAAAAGACCAAATCTACATTTGATCAGTATACCTGAAAGTGATGGGGAGAATGAAACCAAGTTGGAAAACACTCTTCAGGATATTATCCAGAAGAACTTCCCCAACCTAGCATGGCAGGCCAACATTCAAATCCAGGAAATACAGAGACCACCACAAACATATTCATCGAGAAGAGCAACCCCAAGAAACATGATCGTCAGATTCACCAGAGTTGAAATGAAGGAAAAAATGCTAAGGGCAGCCAGAGAGAGAGGTCCTGTTACCCACAAAGGGAAGCCCATCAGACTCAGAGCAGATCTCTCAGCAGAAACCCTACAAGCCAGGAGACAGTATGGGCCAATATTCAACATCCTTAAAGAAAACAATTTTCAACACAGAATTTCATATCCTGCCAAATAAGCTTCATAAGGGAAGGAAAAATAAAATCCTTTATGGACACACAACTGCTGAGAGATTTTATCACCACCAGGCCTGCCTTACAAGAGCTCCTGAAGGAAGCACTAAACATGGAAAGACAAGCAATAGCAAATGCCAGTGAGAATGTGGAGAAAAGGGAATCTTTGTACACTGTGGTGGGAATGTAAATTAGTTCAACCACTATGGAGGACAACTTGGAGGTTCCTCAAAACACTAAAAATTGAGCTACCATATGATCCAGCAATCCCACTGCTGGGTATATACCCAAAGGAAAGGAAATCAGTATATCAAAGAAATATCTGCACTTCTATGTTTGTTGCAGCACTGTTTACAATAATAGCTAAGATTTGGAAGCAACCTGAGTATCCATCGACAGACGAATGGATAAAGGAAACATACACACACACACACACACACACACACACACACACACACAGAGTACTCCAATACACACACACACACACAGAGTACTCCATTACACACACACACACACACACACACACACAGAGTACTCCATTGTGTATATACAAACACATACACACACAGACAGACACACACACACACAATGGAGTACTATTCAGCTATAAAAAGCAAGTAGGTCCTGTCTTTTGCAACAACATGGATAGAACTGGAGAACATTATGTTAGATAAAATAAGCCAGGCACAGAAAGACAAACATCGCATGTCCTCATTTATTTGTGGGATCTAAAAATTAAAACAACTGAACTCATGGACATAGTGAGTAAAAGGATGATTACTAGACAGGCTAGGAAGGGTAGCAGGGGGTTGGGAGGAGGTGGAGATGGTTAATGGGTACCAAAAAAATGAACAAATGAATAAGACCTACTGTTTGATACCACAATACAGTGACTATAGTCAATAATAACTTACCTGTACATTTTAAAATAAAGAATGGAATTGGAGTATTTGTAACTCAAAGGATAAAAGCTCGAGGGGTTAGATACCCCATTCTCCATGATGTTCTTATTTCACATTGCATGCTTATATCAAAATATCTCCTGTACCCCCATATATATATATATATATATATATATATATACACACACACACACCCCTACTATGTACCCACAAAAATTTTAAAAAATAATTTTAAAGTCACTTAACCCTCTAAGCTTCACTGCCCTCATAAACAAAAGATAGGCCCAATAATAGTACCTACTCCATAGGGTTATAACCGATGCAAGCATCTGAGCACATACTAAGTGACTGGTGACAGTTAATTCAGTATCATCTATCTTCATCAAAATACTAGCACCATTATATCAAGAAATATTATGAGATTAAGATTGTGAGAGAAATGTCTTTCTATTAGAAAACGCCATGCTACTCTGTTTTAAATATAGTGATGATAAAATCTCTATTTACCTATATTTAAGAATATTTCATCTAGGTGTATCTCAGAATAGTTAATGGTCTAGATACAAACATGATGCTTAAATTGAGAAGTATCAAATCCAGAAATTGTGTAGCTAGCCATCATATTAACTAGAATTTGTACCCAAACACTAACCTCAAAGACACCAAGGCAGTCTAATGTGAGAGCTTCCAAGGCTGGATCCAGCCAATTCGCTACAGGGAACAAGCCAGAGGAATATGAAGTCAAATACAAGAACAGTTGACACTTGAACAACACAGGTTTGAACTGCACTCATCCTATAGGCAGATTTTTTCAATAATTATACTGGAAAAAATTGGAGATTTTCAACAATTTGAAAAAAACTTGTAGACAAACTGCATAGCCTAGAAATACTAAAAAAAAAATTTTTTTTTTAGACAGAGTCTTGCTCTGTCACCAGGCTGGAGTGCAGTGGCACAATCTCGGCTCACTGCAACCTCCACCTTCTGGGTTCAAGTGATTCTTCTGCCTCAGCCTCCCGAGTAGCTGGGACCACAGACACATGCCACCATGCCTGGCTACTTTTTGTATTTTTAGTAGAGACGGGGTTTCACCATGTTGTCCAGGATGGTCTCGATCTCTTGACGTGGTGATCCGCCCGCCTCGGCCTCCCAAAGTGCTGGGATTACAGGCGTGAGCCACTGGGCCCGGCCAATACTGAAAATTTTTAAGAAATAAACTAGGAAAGTCATAAATGCATAAAATATATATAAAGAGTATATGTGTTAGTCAACTTATGTTATTGATAAGGCTTTTCTGGTCAACATTCAGCTTTTTGTAGTTAAGTTTGTAGGGAGTGAAAAGTTATATGCAGGACTGAGCTAAGGGGTCAGAACCTCTAATCCCTGCATTGTTCAAGGGTAAACTGCATAAAACAACCCTCCACAGAGTGCTCACGGTTAAGAAACAGTCAGTGAATCAAAACAGGGGTAAAAACAGGAAAAGAAGAAGGGGTCAAGGGTTTGGTGAAAGTAATACAAGGAAGTCCAAGGCTTCTACCTTGAAGACAGCTGGGATAAACACAGTCCCCTTCTTTGGACTGTGACATAGTTCTAATGGTTCTTGAGATGTGATCGCTAATTTGGATTAAAGGGAACAACAGTCACTAACTTTGAAGGTAACATATATGTTATGACATTATATGATAATATTAACCAAATGACTAAGACCCAATTCTGTCACCTGAAAGTGAAAGTGAATTCTCAAGTGCTGGACAATAACCATGAAATTCAAATAAGCCTAATGCTAAGTAAATACATTCTACACCTCAGCCACAAAGCATACAATGAGCCTGTGGACAAACAGATCAGAAACAAAGGGCAAGTACAACCTTGCCTGGGAGTCTAGAATCGCTTTCCACATTTACAATCACAAGGATTGAAAATCTATGGCTGTCTACTGAGATTTTCAGTGAAGCACTTGATAAATAAACAAAAAAAATTCTGGGCCAGGCAAAGTGGCTCACGCCTGTAATCCCAGCACTTTGGGAGGCTGAGGCTGGTGGATCACCTGAGGTCAGGAGTTGGAGACCAGTGTGGTCAACATGGCAAAACTCTGTCTCTACTAAAAATGCAAAAATTAGCCAGATGTGGTGGCATGTGCCCGTAATTCCAGCTGCTCAGGAGGCTGAGGGAGGAGAACCGCTTGAACCTGGGAGACAGAGGTTGCAGTGCGACAAGATCGTGCCACTGCATTCCAGCCTGGATGACAGGGCAAAACTCCGTCTTGGAGAAAAAAAAATTCTGATAAATACTCCCACAGAAATAAACCTTACAGTAGTATCCGCTGTTTCAGGAAAGATTAAACTATGTAAGAAAAGAAAGAGAAGAAAATTGGTTTCTGGTAGTATAATTTAATCTGGTGGGAAAAAGAAACAAAAAATGGAAAAAAGAGAAACCAAAAAAAGGAACTTATATATAGACTCATAATTAATAACCTTCATGATCACAATTTCAACTGGAATTTAAAGAAGACAAGGAGACTAACAACTATAATTTCCTATGGTCATTTAATATCCTAGTAAAATATTGTTTAAAATGAATATTATCATTTATTTAAAGCCTTTAAAAAATTATAACCTAAAAGTGAATGCCACGTGTTAGGCATTTCTATAAACTATTCCTTTCCACTTACCAAAATAAGTTTTTTAAAAATCATGATATTTCATATACAGATTTGAAACAAAGAAAAATCAAAGAATATATAGGTTTCCTCAAAATGAGCTAAGTCATGTTTTTTTTCTTTCTTTGCTAGAAAATATACCTTCTTAGAAATGTTTGATTATCAATTCACCCAAGAATGTTATTTTTCAGACTTTCTCTATAAAAGGATATTACTATTTACACTTCTCCAATGCAATGTAACTCACTTAAAAATACTATGAAGTCTGACTATGGGTCAGGCATTATATTGTATTTTAGGATGAATAAGGGGACTCAAAAATTGAAGACAAATAAAGATTAATAGTTAGATGCATAACCATGCTGCCAGGTCGATAAGGGTACAATTAACAGAAACAGGAAGTACAGCTGAGGTGATTAATTCCATGTGTTAAGATTCTTTTTACTCAATAAATGTTTACTGAGTGCCTACTATGAATCAGGCATATCTTGATATGTAATATGTAACAAACAATATGCCTAACCGATGGGGCTTTAAAATTCTCTTTAATCCCAGCTAAGTCTAGCCGACAGAAACTGCTGACAGATTATAGACCATGAAGCAGTGGGATATGTCAAAGGTGACTCCAAGATTTCTAGTTTAGGTAACTGACCAGGCAGTGATGCTAAAACACGATGACAAATATAGAAGGTCGTGAAGGATTCATAGAAAAGAAAATTGTTTTGGTTTGGGATCTCTTTAAATGCAGTTGTCTATAGGACATCTATACGGTGAATTCTAGTAAGAAGTAGGAAAGAAAAATGTGCAACTGAAAAGAAGAAAATAGGGGCCAGGAGGGACATACTTGGAAGTTATCCATTGTGATAACAGCTCAAGATTTACAAACGAATTAGATTCCCAAGAATACTAAATTGTATCCTATGTAGCAAAGAAAAAGTGAATTCTCATCTTTGTCTTATATTATTGGTTTAAATCATAAAATAAAATTATATACTGTCTCATGAGAAATATTTTGAAGTCATTGTAGAACAATTTGAGACATGTATGAGAATATTTTTTCAACAAGATTATACAGTAAGCCCTTTAACAAATCCCTTCTTTATTCAAATCATCAAGATTCAAAACCACACAGAATAACCTTTTGTGGTAGGCAGAATTATAAGACAGTCCCTGATATGGTTTGGCTCTGTGTCCCCACCCAAATCTCATCTTGAATTGTAGCTCCCATAATTTCCATGTGTTGTGGGAAGGACCTGGTGGGAGATAACAGAATCTTGGCGGCAGTTTCCACCATACTGTTCTCATGGTAGTATGTCTTACAAGATGTAATGGTTTTATAAGGGATTTCCACTTTCACCTCTCTCTCATTCTCTCTCGTGCCGCCATGTCAGAAGTGCCTTTTGCCTTCCACTATGATTGTGAGGCCTCCCCAGACATGTGAAACTGTGAGTCCATTAAGCCTCTTTGTCTTCCCAGTCTCAGATCTTTGTCTCCCAGTCTCAGGTATGTCTTTATCAGCAGCATGAAAACAAACTAATACAGTCCCCAAGACTTTTCCCTGGTATACATACTCTGTATGATCTCCAGGACCGGATATATTTTACTTCCACAATATGATAGGACATGTTATACTGCAGGTTGGTCCTAAAATAGGAAGATTATTCAACTGCCTGGCATAACCAAAGGAGTCCTTTAAGAGCAGATAGTTTTCTCCTGTTGGTGGCAGAAGTTTGTGATTCAAAGCATAAGAAAGATTTGAAGACCCACTGCTGGCTTGAAGATGGAGAGTCATATGCTAAGAAATGCAAGCCAACACCTAGGAGATAAAGAGACCTCAACCTAACAGCCAGTAAGAAAATGGGACTCTTGGTCCTACAACCACAAGGAACTAAATTCTTCCAATGACAGGAATCAGTTTGGAAATGGAGCAATGGAGCTTTGCCCAGAGCCTCCAGATGAGAACTAAGTATGGCCAACACTTTTATTTCAGTCTTGTGATATTCTGAGCAAATAAAATACTTACAAAGGGTCTACAGAACTGTAAGCCAATAAATAGGAATTGTTTTAAGTCACTAAAATTGTGATTTGTTATGAGACAACAGAAAACTAATAAACCTTTACAAATTGAATTAGCTTTACTATTGATCCAGTTAAGTAAACAGAAACATATTTTCCAAACTATGTCACCCTTAGCCAATTAAGCAAAAACTATTACTGCTGACAGTTGTCAAGTTGTAAAAAATACTTTGTTTAGTGTAAGCACAAACCCAGGGGAGAACATCTATGCTTTCACAAATTGCATACTAGCTCCAAAAGGAGGAGTGATAGAACCACAATAGCTCTTAAGGAAACAAGTCCATGATTTCAACTGAACAGAGCAAGCCGTAGTGAAACACTACTAAGAAGTTATAACTATCTTCTGTAACATTCCCAGCAGACTGTAACAAGCACCCAACCCAGGCTTCCCTGAAAAGCAGACGCAGAAGAGTATAATAAGCACTCAGTTATGAGACAGCACAATGAGGAAAACACATCCCAGATGTAAGAGCATACAACAGAGGTTCACAACCTAAGCATTTTACATTGCTTCAACTGGTGCAATAATATTCTTTTTAAAAAAGTGTTTTGAATTTGCTTAAATTTTAAAATAGCAATAGATTCTAAATGGTAAGCAGATAACAAAATTTTAAAATATATTAAAATACAAGATTGAGTGAGAATAAGTGATTAAAAGATGTATCAATTAGCAGACACAGCAAGTACCTAGAAAATACCCCAAGGGGGATAACTACGAAAGGTTAAAAAGTCAAGAATATTGTTGAAAATCAGTGTTTTTTAAAAAGCACATGGTTTCACTACTGAATTATCTCAAATATTTAAGATGTAAATAGTACCAATCCCACACACAGTCTTTCAAAAAATAGAGGGAATATTTTCCATTAGTGTCACAAGGTCAGTTTTATCCTGATACCACAGACCAATATTGTTCATGAACATAAAGCAAAAATCATAACAAAATTTAGCAAATTAAATGCAGCAACATAAAGAAAGGAGTATGTACCATGACCAAGAGGGGCTTATTCTAGGAATACAAGGTCTGTTTAACACCTGATAACAATTAACATAACCATGTTAATTAATAAGGGATTTTAAAAAGCCTATGATCCTCTAAATAGGGACAGAAAAAAAATACAACAAAATACACCATCCATTCATGATACAAACTCTCAACAAAGTATAAGTAGAAAGGGAATTCCTCAACCATGTAAAAGCCATCTTATGAAAAATATACAGCAAACATCAAACTTTATGATGAAAAACTGAATGCTTTCCTCCTAAGGCCAGGAACAATGCAAAGATGTCTGTTCTCACCACTTCTATTCAACATTGCACTTAACATTCTAAACAATAAAAAAAAAAAAAAAAAAAAAAAAAACTCTAAGATAGAAAAAACAAAAACATACCAGTTAGAATGAAAAAAGCTGTCTTTTTTCACAAACAAACATATATAATCTTGTAGGTAGAAAATCCTAAAGAATCTATCTAGAATAACACATATTTAGCAAAGTCTCAGAATGCAAATACACAAAAATCTATTATTTCTCTACAGTTATAAACTAAAATCAAACTTCAAAACACAACAATCTCAAAAAATAGAATATGTACAAATAACTTTAACAAAAGATGTGTAAAACTAGTATATGTTGAATATACCTGATTCAAAAATCTGAAATCTGAAATCCTCCAAAATCTGAAACTTTCTGAGAACCAATGTGAGGCATAAAGAAAATGCTCACTGGAACACTTCAAATTATGAATTTTCAGATTAAAGATGCTCAATCAATAAGTATAATGCAAATATTCAAAAAAAAGGCACAACCAAAATCTGAAACACTTCTTATCCTATGCATTTCAGGTAAAAAATACTCAACCTGTACACCAAAAAGCAAAAATACTGCAAATGCAAATTAAAGGACACTTAAATGAAGACCTATGCCAGGTACATGGATTAGAAGACTCAATGTTGTTAGAATGTTTATTCTCCCCAAATGGATCTATTGATTCAATGCAATCCCTGTTAGCTTTAACACAGAAATTGAGAATCTCATCTAAAAATGCATATCTATTCAAAAGACCTAGAATAGCCAAAACAATTTTGAAAATGAAAAGCAAAGAGGAAGAAGACTTAGATACCTGAGTTCAATGTTTACTATATAGCTACAGCAAATTCAAGCAAATTAATTGATAATACACTTTCATAATATGCCACTCTACCTAAAGTTGTTTAATGCATGCATTTCTTAAGTAAAACTTTCCCAAACACTCTTCTTTACAGTCTCCATCCTCTTTGTAAATGAAAACTCCATTCTCTCAATGGCTCAGGTCAAAATCTCTCATGTCACGTATGATTTACCTCTCTTACCCCTAAGTCTGGTTTGCTCTAAATCTAGAATCCATCCATTCAATGCCTTCATTGCTGCTGACCAGGTTCTAGGCACATTCTCACTTAACTGCACTATTTCAGTAGTCTTCTGAATCCTAAATGATTGTCCTGCTACCCCCGGTCCTACCTTCATTCTGTTCTCTACACAGCAACAGAATGATCCTGTGGAAATATCACTCAGAGCATGTCACCCTTCAGCTCAGTCTTACAATTACTTCCCATATCCCTCAGGGAAATAAATAGCCAGTTTCCCAAATGTCCTTCAAGGCTGCTGTACACGATGTGGCCCTTCCTGACCTTCACTTATCCACTCTGCCTCTTGCTCACTTCACTTCAGCCACCTTAGTCAGACACACCAACAACACTGCCTCAGTATCTGCATTTGGGTTCTTTCACCTAGGAAAGTCTTGCCCCAGATGTCCCAATGGCCCACTCCTTTACATCCTTCAGATCTCAAATGACTCAATTATCATTTACTCAGCAATGTCGCCCCGGCCACCTTTTCTGAAATCACCAATTAGCCTGCTAAAAAAAAAAAAATTAAAAAATTTTAAAAGCCTCTTCCCTGCTTGCTTTCCTTTGGTATATTACTAACACACAAGTTTTGTTTGTTTTCTTCACAGATTTCCAGCCTATAAGTGGGGCTGGAATAAATACTCAACAAATATCTGATGAATGAATGAACATGTATGTTGTTTAAGAACTCCTAATCTAAAAATCAATAAGCTAATTTTTATATAAATAAGTGATATGATTTGGCTCTGTGTCCCCACCCAAATCTCATGTTGAACTGTGACCCCAAGTGTTAGAGGTAGGGGCTGGTGAGATGTGACTGGATTATGGTGGTGGTATTCAGCCACCATCCCCATACTGCTGTCCTGTGATAGATTTCTCATGAGATCTGGTTGTTTAAAAGTTGTAGCACTACCTCCTTCACTCTTTCTCCTGCTGCCATGTGAAGACATGTTTGCTTCCCCTTCACTTTCCACCATGACTATAAGTTTCCTGAAGCCAACCAGCCATGCTTCTCATGTAACCTCCAGAACTGTGAGTCAAATAAACCTCTTTTCTTCATAAATTACCTAGTCTCAGGTAGTTCTTTACAGCAGTGTGAGAACAGAGTAATACAATAAGTATACAGTTCAATGCAAAACTTGATTAAAATCATGTAAGCCAAAAGAATCAGAAATACACCATGAGAAAATGGAAATAATAACAAAAACATAACATCTGTTGCTGTAAAAGAGTTGCATTACATTTTTTTCTGGCCTAATAAATTAATGTGTTTTGAGTGTTTTAAGACCTAAGCCTTAATTGTAAATTGAAATAACCAAAATTGTTGTATATTGTCAACATTCACTTATTAGTTTATTCACAAAAACATCATATTTTTACAAAATCTAAAGAACTACAGATCTATCAAATTTTAGCATTATTATTTTTAATAGTTGCCAAATTGTTACCATTATTTATCAAATTCCGGTAGAGAAATAAGAGAAACATTTTTTAAATCATTAAATTTGAACTTCAGAAAATAATGTACTTCCAAAATAATTAATATTGGTCAGGTGTGGTGGCTCATGCCTATAATCCCAATACTCAGGGAGGCCAAGGCAGAAGGATCACTTGGGCACAGGAGTTCAAGACCAATCTGGGCAACACAGCAAGAAATGAAAATAAAAGAAAGTATACCTGTGGTTCCAGCTACTCAGGAGGCTGAGGTGGGAGAAAGAGTAACTTGAGTCTGGGGAAGGGGTCGAGACTACAGTGAGCCATGATTATGCCACTTCACTCCAGCCTGGGTGACAGAGTGAGATGCTGTCTCAAAGATAATAACAATAACAACTAATATTTCTGGGCAAAAAAAAAAAATGGTTCTAATAAAAGTTAACAAGTCAGTCCTTGGTAAGTAAATCAGAGAAATGTAGTTTGAGAAAAAATACTAAAAGTGCATTTACATTGCTACACAAACTGTTATTTACAATATCTTTTAAAACAGAGAGAGAGGAAGAAATTCATATTACCATAAAAGGAAAAACTACATGCAACTCTTCTTTCAGTAAGTTAAATAAAAAATAAAAGCCCTGTTTTTGATTTCCAGAAGGGTCACTTTTAAAAATCTAAAACATATCATACATGAAAAGAATGTATTCAAGACTATAATTTTGAAAAAAATATTTCTTTATCCTCTCTCTCCAAAGTTTGACCTTCTCTGTTGTTCAAGAAGTCTTCATCCAAATAACTGAAAGCTTTGAGCCTGTCTGCAAATACATAAGACACTGTCCCTCTGTTCTGTAGGATGCCTATACATTTCAGTGCCTTCCCTGTTTGCAGGAACAGAGCAAGCAAACTCAGTAGAAAATAAAAATAAAAACCGACAGGTCCATTTAGGAGAAGGCTAAAATGTCTGTGACTTACAATGCTGAGGGTTTTTAATGCTTATTAAATAGTAAGATCTTAATTCCTCTGAAACATTATGCTGATAACTGATGGATGAAACTAGGTCAATAATCAACAATATCCACTCACTTATCATATTAACTTCAAGTCTATATTTAACCCCAAAAAATCTCTCCCCCAACATACAAAGTTTTATTAAGTATTAAAACTGGATTTTACCAATGATGTATGAAGTCACTTTTATTACTTTTAATGCTTCTGCACAGTGTTTCAAAATTCCAATGTTAGAAATTTAAATGATTTAAATATTATAATGTAATTTAATTATATCAGATAAAAAGACTGCCAAAAATCTATTTCCTAATCTAACTGCATTAAAAAATAAAATAAAAAATACTGACATGATCTATCTTCTTGTGGCTACTGTCTGGAAAAACAAGTATTACCTCTCAAAAGCATGTTCCTTTGGAACAGAACTAAATGACTAGACCAGTATGGCAATTGTTAGTTTACTAGATATACTATAGCTATGTATTCTTTTAATAATTAAGACAGTTGTAATGTTAAGATAGTTCAAAAGATATAAACCAAATTTATATTTAAAGGGTATAATTTATATTATATATAAAATAGAATACGGCCTGTTAAACCTATATGCCTGAAGAAAAGTAATGAATTAGACTTAAGTCAACACAAAAGGTCTCAATTTTCCAACGATTTTACACTAAAATACAGACATTAGTATTAACTCTTCTCAAGATAATTTTCAAATGAATATTCTTTATATAACATATATTCTTTATTATTCTTTATATGGCATATAATGCCCTAAATTATATGTCATCAGGGAAATGCAAATTCAAACAACAATGAGATACCACTATATGCCTATTTAAATGGCCAAAATCCAGGACACTGACAAAACCAAATGATAGCAAAAACGTGGAACAACAGGATCTCATTAACTGTTTGAGCGAATGTGAAATGGTACTTTGGAAGACAGTTTGGCAGCTCTGGCAAAGGTAACAGTGTGGGTCAAAGTCTGGAAATGAATGCCAGAAAACAAAGGACAGGAAAACTGCAAGTTAACTCAATTACACTGAGGGACGTGATGCCAGAGAAGCTTCTAGAGGTAAAGGTGTAGATAGAGCAAAGCCAGGACAAATCACCAAGTACCTGATAAGCCATGAATTGCTCTGTCCTAAAGACAACAAGAGCTGCTAAAGGGCTTTGCTTAGGCATGACAATGACAGGATCATAATCATATTTTTAAAAAGTAAACCCAACTCCATTAAGTGAAACATGAAAAAACGAGTAAGCCAAAATCCCCATCCTTACTGCCATACACTATTGGCAGAAGTGTATTTTAATAGTCACGTTGGAAAATTGTTCAGCAGCAATCTACTGAAAAATTTGAACACATGCGTATTTTATGGCCCAGGAATTGCACCCTTAAAAATGCATACTTACGTCCATCAAAAGCCATATATATTATTACAGTATCCAAAGAAGCACTATTTATGATAGCCAAAACATGGAAATTACCAAATATTCATTAACATTAGAACAGATAAGTCACTCAGTATATTCACACAATGAAATATCATACAATAATAAGAACAAACTATTTACACCTGCATGGAACAATATGACTGAAGTACACAAACATAATGTTGAACAAAATAAATCAGAGACAGAGTAAATACTGCATGATTCTATGTATTAAAAGTTGAAAAAAGGTCACTATCTGTAAGAAGTCAGAAAAGTGTTACCTTAAGAGGTAGTAACTGGAAAGGGGCATGAGAGGAGTTTTTGGTATTATCTCTATTTTTCAGTCAAGGAAGCCAAGATTCACAGGTAAAATTATTTACAACTATTAAGTTGTGGAAATGGCATTCAAACTTATGTCTGTTTTTTTAAAAATACATAGTCATGGGCTAAAAATGACCCAGAGAGGCTGTGTCTTTCAACGAATGTTTATTGTCCTTTGCCTTTATGCACCCTGACTCCACCGCTAATAGTGCCTTTTCTTCGCTGATAATGTCCCTGTAAACACCTGCTTATTACTTCTACTATGAAACCCATTCCCAGTCTCTCCCCACATTCTTAACAGACTCAGTAACGAGGTGTTTTGTCTCTCTCAATGCTTTAAATATATATACATCTAATAAGCACTTGATAAATTTAAATATATATATATATATTTATGCCAGGCATTTTATCAACATTTTCCCAGTAAGGTTAAAGGGGCTCCAAGGCATACATAAGCCAAGGTCACATGTCTGAAAAGTATTAAAAGTAGAATCAAAATCAAAACTTTCTGAATCCAAATTCAAAGCTCTTTCTACTATATTATGTTCCCATCTTTTACCTTATCTAATTGTTAATAGTCTATTTATCTGCTTTGACCTCAAGATTCTTATTTCTTTGGAAAGCAAGAGTCCCTACTTACCTTTACAACATCTGCCCTAAGCCAAGTGCCCAGCACACATTAGGTACTTGACAAGGAATTCTTGTTTTAAAGAACTAAGTAGAAGATGGCCGTTTAGGAACAGCTCAGGATTGCAGCTCCCAGTGAAAGCGTAGAGGGTGAGTGGATGCCGCGTTTTTATTGCCCACAGACTAGGAAATTCGCAGGCAGAGGAGCTCCACGGTC
>NW_016107704.1:1591961-1618091 GCF_001604975.1 Cebus imitator | reverse complement strand
GGGGTGGGGAGCTGGGGAGAGATAGCAAGGGGAGAAATTCCAGATGTAGGTGATGGGGAGGAAGGCAGCAAATCACACTGCCACGTGTGTACCTATGCAACAATTTTGCATGTTCTTCACATGTACCCCAAAACCTAAAATGCAATAAAATAAATAAATGGGGAAAAAAATTAATTTAGACGTGTTATACATGATCAGAAACAGCAACAGCTATTTCCTTTGTACAAGCCCTATCACTTATAAATCATGACGCTACCATAGCTGCATTAATTTGAAGGATTCTATATATAACAGTATCACAAAACTGCTTAAGTTTTTTCTGATACCCCAAAGAAACAGAAATAAACAAACTAGTATTTTCTGTATTTTCATATAAAAATTATATGGTGATGCAGAAGGAGGAACGCATATTTAGACAGCAATTCATTTTTAAAGCTATCATAATTCAAAAGAGATAATTGATGAACAAAGTGTGAAAAGATGGATAGATAAAACAAATGTACAAAATGAATGCTGATATCTAGATGTCAAATAAATAGATGTTCACTGTAAAAAAATAAAAATAAAAATAAAAAAATAAAAAATAAAAAAAAATAAAGAACTAAGTACAATAGCCCCCCCCACCTCCCCCCACCTTATGCATGGTTTCACTTTCTGTAGTTTCAGTTCATCACAAAGTCAACCACAGTACCAAATATTAAATGGAAAATTCCAGAAGTAAACAATTCATAATTTTAAATTGCGCACTGCTCTGAGTAGCATGATAAAATCTCACATGGTACTGCTCAGTCCCAAACAAGACATGAATTTTCCCTTTGTCCAGCGTCTCCATGCCGTAGACACTCCCCAACCCTCATTCACTTTGTAGCCATCTTGCTTATCAGATAAACTGTCGTGGTATCCCAGTGTCTGTGATAAGTCAAGCTTATTTTAATTAGTAATAACCCCAAAATGCATCAGTTGTGATGCTGGCAATTCAGATATGTCATAGAGAAGCCATAAAGTAGTTCCTTTAAGTTAAAGGGTGCAAGTTCTTGGTTTAATAAGGAAAGAAAAAAACAAAGGTATGCTGAGCTTGCTAAGATCTGCAGTAAGAATAAATCTAGCCAAGAAATTGTGAAGAAGGAAAAAGAAATTCATGCTCGTTTTGCTGTTGAAATGTTATTGGCAAGAAAACTAAAAAGACACTGTTCCGGAAACTCACCAAGTTTATACGGCTATGCTTGCTCAACAGAATAGCCATTAGTGACAAGTAGCTGTTGGAGACTTGAAAAGTTGCTACTCCAAAGTGAGATGTGCTGTGAGTGTAAAATACAACTGGATTTCAAAGACAACAGAACAAATGTAAGAATGCAATATATTTCATTAAGTAATTCTATAATAATCAGAAGCAAAAATTCCAATATTCTGGAATAAATTTAGTTAAGTCAGTTTTATTGTTAAATTAATTTCACTTACTTTTTTAAAGTGGCTACTAGAATATTTTAACTTGCATCTGTCATCTTTACTACATGTTTTCTTTCTGATGAACAGCATTATTGTAGGGGCCTTTTTTCTCCTTATTCAAGGAAATAATCTATATTGTCCCTAATTCAGACTATTAAAATTCATTGTAGAAGCTGCCCATATAACTGCCATCATTCGTCCTTGGTTCCACATGAAGAAGTGAATTTATTACTCTTTCTTCTTTTGCAAGAGTGTTGTAAGACTGTGTCGCTATTCAAAGAACATATTCCACCCTTTCCTTAAAACTAAACTTGATATCACCATTGTTTAAGTGACTACTGTGGTTCTGAATGTTTGTGTCTTCTCAAAAGTCTTACGTTCAAATTTGTATTATAATTATTTCTATTTGCTTCCATAGCCTGTGAAAGAGACAGTCTTCCCTTCATTCAAACTGCTTGCTTCCTGTCTCTTTATAAGAAATGTTTCTCTTGTCTTGTTAACACTCATACCCTCTTCCTAAATCTCCTCCAAAAATTTGTTTTTTAATCAAGGAAGAAAGCTTCACAGCAAATGTTACTCCCTACTCTCATTCTGGTTTCTGTTCCCTGTGTGTTTAGGTCTATCAATAAATGTTGTTGAAGCAAATGCAGAACTGCATAAAGCTGCATAAACCCACATATGTTCTTTGCTGTTAAGAGAAAAAGAAAAAAAATTGAAAGTGCCAAAAATGTTTGTTTTTTTGCAGAGGAAAAAATTAAGCAGGAGAAACTGTCCAATGTAAACTACACAAAAATTACCTGTTTTAATCAACAGAAAACGAAGAAAAGTTAGGACAGAAACTAAAATGTACATTCTTCTCTGTTATAGACTAAATTGTTTTCCTCCAAAATTCATATGTTAAAATCCTTACCCCCAGTACCTCAGAATGTGACTGTATGTGGAGACAGGGCCTTTAAGAAGATGATTAAGGTAAAATGAGGCCCATAGGGTGAGTCCTTAATCCAGTATGATTAGTATTCTAATGGAAACCATAACAAACTAATACTCTCCTTTCTGAAAACCTTACACTTATTTCTAAAATTGTTTAAAAGGCAGAATGAATATTTTAATGACTGAACAAATATTACATCAAAAATAATAAGCATGCTAAAACAAAAACTATTAATCTGATATCTAAAACAAGCAAATGTAGCACTACAATGTTCCTAATGGTTAAATTTGAGTTCAAGCAACTAAGAGAAACAATCATGATAAATGGATACTCCCTTAGTAAGAATTAATACAGGGCCAATAGTGATATTTTATCACATACTTTCAAAATATATACCCTTGAATTTTACAATTCACATGATTTTGCTTTGTTAATATCAAGAAAACAGCATATTTCTTTTCAGCTGAATGATATTTTCAAAATCAAAACCAATCTTCTCAAACACTACTTAATTTTAAAAGAGAAAATAACTTGATTTTCTTTAATGATAAACTGGCATCTTAACACAAAAGAGTCTACCAGAAAATCTACGCTATATAAGACATACGTCAATTTCTTAAGCATTGATATAAAGTGTTTTAACAGTCTTTGAAGTAGAAGCTACATCTTATTCATCCTCTTATCCTCAGCACTAGTAATTACAGTCAACTATTATTAGTAGCATTATGTTTTATGAAGTCCACACAAACTATGAATTAAAAAATACTTGACCAATGCTTGCTCCTAGTGGAAATACAAGGTTAGGTTCCTATAAGCCTGTGGTGACATTTTCATCAACCAATCAATATACAACCTTACCCTGTATATGTACTTGTAAACAAATGACAGTGAAAGCCCTGTGAGTACTAGGGTTACAAATCAATTTTAGTGAGCAAACAAATCTGCAAATACAGAATTCAAAAATATGGGAATCAACTTTGCTTTCACACACTAAGCATTCAACAAATGCTTCAGAATCAAATGAACAGATGAATAAAACCATTATCTTACTGAGGTGTTTTCATTACTTCGAGTAATTTCATTATCCTGATTCCATCTAAGACACTTATATGACACTGAATCCACCAGGACAAAAAGCAATATAAATCATGACTCAGGCTGTTTGTTAGCAGAACAGCAACCTGAGTCTTTGGAAACCACATCTGTCTTCTGCCTTGCCTACCTCATAAAAAAATTGATTTCATTATTTATTTTACTAGAGCTTTGCTAATAAATATGAAAATACTGAAGAAGTACACACCATGAAATTCTGTTGGGAAACCTAGGAATTCAAGTCCTGCCAATAGACTGGAACAAGAAATTGCACACCACTGAGGCATCATTATGCTTGAAAGTCAGTATCACAGCTATGGATAATGTTATCTGAGTGAGACACGCCACAGTTCCTAAGACAGCTCTCCTCACATTTTGTTCTTGAAGATATAGTTCTCAAATTTGTGACCTTAGCCATTTTAACACATTGTGATACCCTTTGGAAGCATTACACTTTACCTCTAGGCAAACTGATTTTGCTTTTAAAAAGAAATCCCCATTCGTAAGTGTTTAGTACCAGCTGACCTGCCTGTATTTATTTTGAAGCTGTGCTGCAAACACTTCAAAAGTTTCTATTCACTTGCTCACACTATAGCTGTTCCACTTCACATTATTCATTATACAGCCCCCCAACTTGCCATGCTGCTGTCAAACATCTTGTCCATCCACTATAACAGCTGCTAATTCTTTCTTAACATTTAGGAGCCAAATTGTCCCTAGTGACTAAGAAATGCTATGAGTAGAAATATAAGCATCTAAGCAGGACACCCTACTAACATGAACTTACTGCACAGAGCAGTGAAGCACAGAAGAACTGTGTTGCTTATCTTTATAACAGAGAAAGATTTAAACATGGCACATCTGCTTTCTTGAAAGTTTCATGCATGTCACCTATTATCTCTAAATCTCAAATTTCCTTCCCTAATACTTAATCCTTTAATGAGAACAAGTTAGCAGTTGAAGAAAGGTGGCATTATTATTCTGTTCTCTATGGTAGCATTTAATTTAAACATAAAATTCTAATCACCAAAGACAACTACCAAGGTCCTCTTAGCTCTACCATTTAGTGAAATTAAAAAAATTACTGAAATAAGTCGCTTAACATTTCTATGCCTCAATGTCCTAATTTGGAAAATGAAGATAATAATATCTACACCTCATATATGAAAATTGCTTTAAAAAATTAAAAAAACATCAGCTATTATTACCACTTAAGAAAATTAGTTTATACCTAGTGAACAAAACATTCATTAAAAGATACGATATGACATTGTTATAAAAGTGGTTTCTGTAAAATACTTCAATTCAAAAATGTCATTTTAACAATGCAGTAGCATTTCTAAATTCCCAAAACACTTTATTTTTGATTCCTTGAATGACAAAAATGTAAACATTAAATAGTCACTCAGCAGGGTGCTGTGGCTCACTCCTGTAATCCCAGCACTTTGGGAAGCCAAGATTGGAGGCATCTTTGAGCCTCAGGAGTTTGAGGCCAGCCTGAGCAACATGGTGAAACCCTGGAGGCTGAGGTCAGAGGATCACCTGAGCCCAAGGAGGGTGAGGCTGCTGCAATGAGCCATGATCATGCCACTATACTCCAGCCTGGCTGACAAAATGAGACCCTGTCTCAAAACAAAACAAAGCAAAACAAAACAAAAAAAGTCACCCTCAGCTTTACTTCCAGCATGCCTCACCATTCTGTAGAGTGCTAACTATAATCCACAATTCTCACACTGTGTTCAACTAGTGTGCATGTTAAACTTTCAAGTTTAGATGATAATGCAAAACTTGGTATATATCAATAATCTGAGCTAATCTCATAATTAATGTCTAAAAGTTGTATATATCATATGCTAGGCTATTTAGATTTTCAGATCTTTCATCCTGATACAGGCACCTTGAGCTGCCCTTTTTAAGAAGGCAGTCATAAAATTACAGGTTTGTAGTTATCTTCAGTCTTTCATATTTCATAAGGAGCCATGAAAATAGTTTAACAACATTTTGTAGAATTATGTACTGCTCAGACTTTTCACTATGATGACAATTTGGCTGTAGAGCATGTTCTGATGTCTGGATTTTTATCAGTAAAGAGAATATGTTTGGCATATGCACCAGCAGATTACTACCAGTCTTGAACAGTTCCAGCTGATGAATCTAACATTTTTCAAATTTCAGTATAAATGCCAATAAGTAATTAAGATAAACAGCCCGTCAGGCGTTAAATGTTACTAACATGACCCTAGTCTACATTTAGCTTTCCCCCTCCTCGTAGGTTTATTAACACAGGGTTCACTATCCAAATGCTGGTGACAGAGTTTAACGGTTTGTATGAGACCTATTGAACTATCCCTTTCATCAAATTTGCCATGCTTATTTTTTCACCAAAAAATGCCAAATTCAAAGCCTTATAAGTGGCAGCAAACTGATCATAAAACATCATGTATAATGAATTAAACGTATTTTTGCTAGCGAATATTATTTCTGCCAAGCAATTCAGAAATAAAACTAAACCATTTAAACAGACAGGAATCTGGCCTACAATCAAGAAAAGCAATAAAAAAATATCTCAATAGCTGCTTTTTCAAACAAAGAGTATTTTCCCTGCTCTGGCACAAAATTTGGGAAAAGAGCCAAGATGTTAACTTCTCGGCCCTCTGACATCAGGGGAAGACTGTGTGCGTCAGCCAGCCCAGTAGGGACCCCTGGATTATGGCAATGTGCCATGTGCTTCTTATCTTATCAGCTTACAGTGCCTGGCACTTCAGCCATGACTGCGTGAACCCTGGAGGAAGGAAGGTGTGTGTAATTGTGAGACTGTAGGTTAAAGTTAAGAGCTAAGCAGGCTTTAGCAACTTATTAACAAAACAAACTATCCAACATATTGCATTAACAATAATGAAAGTGTCTGCCTTCAAACTCAAACGTAAGAGAAAGTGAGTTTTTTTAAAGGGGTACTCTAGCTGTGTATGAGAACCACTTCCCCGCCTACTTATGCAAATAAATGTCAAAGTTGTAGTGCCAGAACAGTGATTCCATTACATTATATTTAGAAGAGTCAAGAAAAAAAAAAAAAAGCAATTTGTTAGAAAATGTTTGTGTACCTCTTATATTAACACTACTAAAAATGGTGTTTGGGGATTGGAAATAGGTTAACTGCTTTCACATGTGGGTCAATATTTGTAACTCTAAACTCAAGACAGAGGAGAAAGTCCTACCCACTCAGGCGAGTGGAGCTCAGTCATCCACTGAAGCCAGGATTGAACAATGCAAAGAGAGTTTGCTAAAGACAGAAGCTGTCTCACAGAAACTATTTCACCTCAAAATTCATTTTCAAAAAAACCTATCCTTGACTTAAAAATAATTTATATATATGCATATATATATAATTTATTATATTACATAATAAATTATTATATTATATATTATATAATAATAATTACATTATGTTATTATATATTATTATTATATATATATATTATTGCACTTTAGGTTTTGGGGTACATGTGCAGATCGTGCAAGATTGTTGTATATGTATATACATGGCAATGTGGTTTGCTGCCTCCATTCCCCCCATCACCTATATCTGACATTTCTCCCCATGCTATCCCTCCCCAACCATCCTACCCCCCGCTGTCCCTCCCCTATTCCCCCGAACAGACCTCAGTGTTTGATGCTCCCCTCCCTGTGTCCATGTGTTCTCATTGTTCAACCATCCCCTATGAGTGAGAACATGTGGTGTTTGATTTTCTGTTCTTGTTTCAGTTTGCTGAGAATGATGGTTTCCAGATTCATCCAAGTCACTACAAAGAACACAAACTCATCGCTTTTTATGGCTGCATAGTATTTCATAGTGTATATGTGCCACATTTTCCTTGTCCAGTCTTATCATCGATAGGCATTTGGAATGGTTCCAGGTCTTTGCTATTGTAAACAGTGCCACAATGAACATACTATAAAGCATGTATCTTTATAATAGAATGATTTATAATCCTTTGGATATATACCCAGTAATGGGATTGCTGGGTCAAATGGAATTTCTATTTCCAGGTCCTTGAGGAATCGCCACACTGTCTTCCACAACGGTTGAACTAATTTACACTTCCACCAACAGTGTAAAAGTGTTCCTATTTCTCCACATCCTCTCCAGCATCTGTTGTCTCCAGATTGTTTAATGATAGACATTCTAACTGGCATGAGATGGTATCTCAGTGTGGTTTTGATTTGCATTTCTCTAATGACCAGCGATGATGAGCATTTTTTCATGTTTGTTTGCCTCATAAATGTCTTCCTTTGAAAAGTGTCTCTTCATATCCTTCAGCCATTTTTGAATGGGTTTGTTTGTTTGTTTTTCTTGTAAATTTGTTTTAGTTTTTTGTAGATTCCGGATATTAGCCCTTTGTCAGACGGGTAGACTGAAAAATTTTTTTCCCATTCTGTTGGCTGCTGGTTCACTCTAATGATTGTTTCTTTTGCTGTACAGAAGCTGTGGCGTTTAATTGATCCCATTTGTCTATTTTGGCTTTTGTTGTCAATGCTTTTGGTGTTTTAGTCATGAATTCCTTGTCCGTGCCGATGTCCTGAATGATTTTGCCTGGGTTTCCTTCTAAGGTTTTTTAAGGTGTTAGGCCTTACGTTTAAGTCTTTAATCCATCTGGAGTTAATTTTAGTGTAAGATGTCAGGAAGGGGTCCAGTTTCTGCTTTCTGCACATGGCTATCCAGTTTTCCCAACACCATTTCTTAAACAAGGAATCCTTTCCCCATTACTTGTTTTTGCCAGGTTTGTCAAAGATCAGATGGTTGTAGATATGTTGTGTTGCCCCTGAGACCTCGGTCCTGTTCCATTAGTCTATGTCTCTGTTTTGGTATCAGTACCATGCTGTTTTGATTACTGTAGCCTTGTAGTATAGTTTGAAGTCCAGTAGTGTGATGCCTCCAGCTTTGTTCATTTTGCTTAGAATTGTCTTGGCTATGCAGGCTCTCTTTTGGTTCCATATGGATTTTAAGGTGGTTTTTTCCAGTTCTGTGAAGAGGGTCATAGGTAGCTCAACGGGGATAGTGTCGAATCTATAAATTACTTTGGGCAGTATGGCTATTTTCACAATGTTGACTCTTCCTAACCATGAACATGGAATGTTTCTCTATCTGTTTGTGTCCTCTCTTATTTCCTTGAGCAGTGGTTTGTAGTTCTCCTTGAAGAGGTCCTTTACATCCTTTGTTAGTTGTATACCTAGGTATTTCATTCTCTTTGGAGCAATTGTGAATAGCAGCTCATTCTTGATTTGGCTTTATTTCAGTCTGTTATTGGTGTATAGGAATGTTTGTGATTTCTGCATATTGATTTTGTATCCTAAGACTGTTGAAGTTGCTTATCAGTTTAAGGAGATTTTGGGCTGAGATGATGGGGTCTTCAAAATACGCAATCATGTCGTCTGCAAATAGAGACAATTTGACTTCCTCCCTTCCAAATTCAATATCCTTTATTTCTTTTTCTTACCTGATTGATTGTTCTAGCTAGAATTTCCAATACTATATTGAATAGGAGTGGTAAGAGGGGCATCCTTGTCTAGTGCTAGATTTTAAAGGGAATGCTTCCAGTTTTTGCCCATTCAGTATGATATTGGCTGTTGGTTTGTCATAAATAGCTTTTATTATTTTGAGATACGTTCTGTCGATACCTAGTTTATTGAGAGTTTTTAGCATAAAGGGCTGTTGAATTTTGTCTGAGGCCTTCTCTGCGTCTATTGAGAAAATCATGTGGTTTTTGTCTTTGGTTCTGTTTATGTGGTGGATTATGTTTATAAACTTGTGTATGTTGACCCAGCCTTGCATCCCTGGGGTGAAGCCTGACTTAAGAATCATCATAAAACAACTTTTAATCATTCAGAGAAACGTCACACCTGCTATTTAAAAACTGATCTTGTCAATGTAATCAACACTTACATTCTGAATAACAAAGTAAATGTGCTACTTACTAATCTCAGTTCAAACTTTACATTAAAAAGCTCTCTATTAAAAATGAGAGTATATTTATACCATGATTTACAACCATCTCAAACTAATACACCTCATGAACTGTCATCCTGGTTTTATAGCTAATAAAACAATAGATTTCTGATATTACATTAAAATTGTTTATTGTTCCCTCAAGTTTACCTGTTAAAATAGGATATGATTAATTTGCAGCTTGATACTCTTCTGTGTGGATTAGAGGTCATGCCATTATAAACCATGAATAAGCAGAAAAATTGTCCACTCCCTCCTGTGACAAAATTCCCCTCTCTGAGGACACCATCCCATCCTTATCTCTTATTCTTCCTTTCATTATTTTGAGTCAGGTATTGCCTTCAACAGTACACTGTGGCCCCTGTTTGTCAAGTTTCTCTGCCATTTGGATTAACTTTGCCTCCTTATTGAGTTTAAAAACCTTTGACAATTATTGCAATAACACCTCAGCAAGCACCAGAGAATTCTTTGCTTAATCCCACCCAACACTAGGTAAGCCCAATCATTCGAGTTTTGTGCCCTCCATTTCTAACAGGATAGAGAAAAATGCAGTAGTGCCAGTTCTTTTCTGACTCCTAGATGGTTCCCTACACTGATCCCACCAAGACTGTTCCATTACTCCTAAGCATCCAGACACAGCATGATCACCCTGACACATGACCCAGCCTTTTTGTTACTGAGGGGATCCTTTATTTTTCCTCTTCAATGTGTCTCTGAACCTCTACCCACTTTCTAGCTTCTCTCTTAACTCAGCTGGCTCTCTTTTTTGGTTCTTGATTCCCACTTTTCCTTGCTCAGTCAGTTATTTCCCCTTTACATCTCATGTCTTCAAATTCTCCTTATCACCTTTTAATGGATTTCTAAAATATTCACACTTCCACAATCCTGAAACATGATCAACAACAACAAAACGTCCTTCATGCCTGATAAACCCATCACACCTTCTATTTTTTCTTCACCATCAAAGTCAAAAGAGTAGTCCAGTGCTTATTTTAATGTCCTTAATTCTAATTCATGCCTTAATAATCATCCAGTGATTTCATTCCCCATAACTGCACTAAATCATTTTTTGGTTAAACCAACTTTCCAAATTGCTACATATCTTTATCTCAGTCTTCAACTCCCTCGGTCTCAGTAGTATCAGATATTATTAACCAATCCCTTAGTTTTTGAGACATTTCTCCTACATCATATAGCAAAGCAGGTCATTTAGCCAATATTCAATTTGCTTAAAGCAAATATGTAATTAAACAGACCAACCACCCTATGAAAAATAAAGGGAAAAGTCAGCCAACTAGAACATCACAGAAATCCTCAAAATCCATTAAAACTAACCCATCTAGCATAAAACACTGTAAACTTTTTGATGCACTGAAACCCTGTCAATGATACTGTAGGGGGCGTGACTGAACGCTGGCATCAAAAAGAGTCAAGGTGTAAATAAAACAAAGTTTTCATCAATTGATAATTTTAATGAATTGGCAGATCAAAACAGAGCTACAAAATACTAGTTTGCTTCCTGTCTATCTGAATGTCCCTTCTAAATTTCTTTTGCTGACTTAGTGTCCTCTACTCACCTGTTAAATGTTGGGATTTCCTCTCTTCTATCCTCATTCTACATTCTTTTCCTTCAAAGTCTTCTCTACCCCCATCTCTTCAACTGTAACATCTCTGTGGATGACTTCTATATCTATACCATTAGCTTCTAAACAAAAACAAAACAAAAAAATCAAATAACTAACAGATAATTCTCAGCATGACTATACCTTAACCTACATGAATCTTCTCCCTTTTCTCCTCCCTCTTTCATATCCCATCTCTTTAAGTGAAATCAACCTCCTCTTAATCACCTCAATTAAATATCCCAGTCATCCTCCAATCCACCCTCTTCTTCAATCCCTAAAGGCAAATCACTGATTTCTGTCCATAGTACCTTCATAGTGTTTCTGCCTCCTTTAAGCCTTCTTCATTCCACTGCTATTGCCTTTGTTCAGAGAGCCATCATCTTCCCCTCTCAGGGAAGGTCACCATCTCCAGCTCAGAATAAATCCTGATTCACTAAATAGTCATGAAAATACACTTTTCCTGAAAATCGTGAATTTAACTTTCACACAGAAAAGTCCGCTCCTCTTCCAATGTGCATACCAGGCCTACAGCCAAAGAGCTCATCTTGCCACCATCAAAACAAAGTCCATTAGCAAAGTGTGAAGGGTAAAGATGCTGACCTGGAGCATGTGAGTAACTGAATCCATCAGTCCTGGAGTTGCCCTTTCTCTGAGACTCTTGTTTTATGATGCAAATTTTCCTTATTGTTTAAGTAATCTGAAGCAGGGTTTCTCTTACTTGCAGCCAAAAGATGCTCTAACTGAACAGCCCCATGTGCCAGTGCACAGCCTTCTTCCCCAATTCACCTTTCTGGTTTCAGGTCTCCTGATAAATCTTTCTTCACAGTACTTTACTCTCAGAAGTACTATTCTGGGAGATGGGGACTGATCCTTGTGCCCAAAAGTCTGTGACCAGCATTATGCGCCTCTGGCATTCCAAGACCTTTCAGGGCTGCATTCAACACTCCATGCTCAAGATACTCAGCTAAGTCTTCTAGGGCTTCAGCACAGCGGGGAGCTGGAGACCACGCAGCTGCTGAACAGGCTGTAAAGGCCCCACGCCCCTAAGGGCACAGGCGACCCCCATTTCTGGGTGCCAAGCCAAGGAGCTGCCAATGGGCTTTACACCCACGGTTCTGGAGTCCACTTCAGGCACACATCTGTCCCCTCACTCTAGGATCTCCTCACTCGTGGGCCCCCTGCTATCCACTTCAAGGCTGGACTAGAGAGACCCTCAGCACCCAGCATCTCCAGCTAAAGTGGCACGGGACAAGTGGGCACAGGCACTTCCGGTGACGTCATGCCCACCTGGAAACACCGCCTCCCTGATTCCAGCTTGGGCTTCCTGGGACTAGCGGGAAACTTCCTACAGCTGGGGAGGCCTGAGATCCGAGTCCAGCAGCTACAGGGCGCAACAAAAAATACCGAAAACCAGAGAAAGCCGAGAAACTCTCTAAACATGGGCTCTGCCGTTCCTTGCACTGGGGCATCTCTGTGCCGTCTCCACGGGCCTCTCCTCACCCTGGCTGAAGACAGGAACCAGAAGCGCCGGTCAGGGGAGCCGCAACCTCGAGCTCGGAACAAGCAGGAAGTTCCCTTCATTCCATCCCGACTGACTTCCGGTAAAGACGTGGGTCCCAATTGCCTCGGAATCACCTGGGTGCCAGGACGCTAGCCTCAGCCCCCGGGAAGCCCAGCATCTCTTTTAGTTCAACAGACAGCAGCTTTTCTTCTCCGGATTGTTGTACTGTCAAGAGCTTTTGTATTTTTTATTTTTTCTTCTTTTGTTTGTATTTTATTTTTTAATGACAGAGTAAGTCAAGACTTTGTAAGGGAAAACTTCTCACTCCTCCCCCTGGTCCCTACCCTCCCTGCAAGAATCCAGAAGTACTGCTGACTGTTAGAGATTCCCTTTGTAAATGCTACAATGGAATGAAACAACGTGACACGGGCAAAGTCCACTTTAACCAAAAGAACAACAGTCTGTTTCAGATTTTTATTTTAAAAAATTTGATCATGACCTCACTGTTCCAAAACAAACACACAAAACAAAACAGAGTACGGAAGCACCTCCACCATCTGGCCCCAAACAACCTTCACCTCCCTCTACTCTCCCCATTCCGGTGGTCCTCAAGACTTCCCTAAAACCCACACCTACACCTCAACTCTTTCCTACTAAATGCATTTGCCCTTTTTGGCTGCCAAACTCTTTTTGTGTTTTTTTCCTTACATGGCATAATATAAAGTCAGTCTCTCCAATGTATTTCTAACCTTTTCTGCCTTAGTGTCTCAACTACCCAAAAGTCAATGATGCATGTATGGGCCTCTGCTAAACAATGGTAAAATAAAACTACTGCTGCTTCCCTTAAGTGAAGACAGACCACAAACAGCTACAAAACAATGGGATAAGAAGAACCATATATGAGGTCTATAGGAAAATGAAGAAAAGCAACAGACTAGGTGAGATACTCAAGTCAGAGAAGTTTCTCAGAGACAGACGGACACGTGAATTTAGCCTTGTAATCCACTAACAGACAAGATGGGAAGGGCATCTCAGAGAGAACGAACAGCACATACCATCTCAAGAAGGCATGAAGGGTCAACCTTTTAGGAAATTCAAAAATTATGGATGATAAAAGGCATGTGAAAGAGGTGAAGAAGAGGTGCTCAGAGTAAGCAAAGGCAGTTTAAAGATATTGCATGCCATGCTAAGGACTTCAGACTTTTATTTGTAGGTGGATAAAAACATGCAGGATTTAATCTTGAGAATGATATAAGCAGATTTGTATTTTAGAATGCTCTTTACTCCCATAGAAAGAACTGATTGAAGCCAGAAATGCCCATTAGTCAGCTACTGCAGCAGTTGAGAAACAGTAGTAGAATAAAAGTGATAATTAAATGGAATACTGGCAAGACTAGGTGGCCAGTTATATTCACAAGATTAGGGAGCATGACAGGGAGGATTCAAGTCCTCACATACCTCACATCCATACCATTAAGCAGTCCTGGTTTTGCAAACTTCAAAATTCATCCAAAACCTAATCACATGTCACCTTCCCAAGAGTCAACACCCTCAATTCAAGCCACTATCATCTTTCTTCTGACTACTGCAATAGCTTTCTAACTGGTTAACTTGCATGCATCTATAGTCTGATCTCAATATAACACCCTGTCAAAACATAAGGTAGCTCAAGCTGCTGCTCTGCTCAAAACCCTCCAACATCCCCTCATCTCACATGATAAAAGCCAAAGTCCTTACACGGGCCTGTTCCTCATGACCTCTTTGACCTTAAACAAACTAGATATACATCCACATCCTGGCCTTTTCCCTGGCTTGTGCCTTTGCCTGGAATAATCTTCTTTCTTCAGATGTCTACATCACAACTCCTGCAAGCTATTGCTCAAAATGTCTCTGTCTCAAATGAAAGCTACATGGTATTTAATATTTTTGTCTCCCAGCCCCCACTGTCCCAACTTCTGATCCTCCTCCTCACTCTGTTCTACATAATTTTGCCTGTGGCACTCTAACTTTTCAAATATCCTACATAATTTACTTTTATTTATTGGCTATTTCTTTTACTCAAATATATGAATTCATAAGGACAGGGCTCTTCCGTTTTGTTCACTGATGCATCACAAGCACCTAGAATAGCACCTGGTCAATAGTAGGTGCTCAATAAATATTTAAATGAATGAATGTTTGAATAAATGAACCCAATACTTGGGGTCAGGAGAGAGTCATGGGAAGAATGGGTCAGATATATTTTATGGAAATGACACCTAAGCTGAGCCTTAATGAGAAGAAATTAAGCTAGCAAGTAAGTGGTCTGGAGTTTCCAGAGATGATAGCATGAGAAGACAGGAATGCAAAGAAGAGCAGAAGAACAGTGCTACAGACAGAATGTTTCCCAAAAAAAATTCATATGCTGAAGCACTGATCCCCAATGCAGTGGTATTTGGAGGTGGAGTCCTTGGGAGGTAATTAGGTCATGAGGGTGCAGCCCTCATTGACAGGGTTAGTGCCCTCACAAGAGCTCAGAGAGAGATTAGTGGCCTTATAAGAAATGAGAGAGGATCTGTCTCTCAAAACATTTCTCTTGCAAGAAGGCAGCCATCTGCCAACCAGGGAGAGGGAGCTCCCCAGGAACTACATCAGCCAGCACCATGATCTCTAACTTCCCAGCACCCAGAACTGTGAGAAATAAATGTTTAAGTCAGCCAGTCTGAGGTAGTTGTTGAAGCAACCTGAACTACGACCAATAAGCATAAGCATTTTGCTTAAAAGTATGATAAACAGAACAAAACAATTTCTCATCATGTGTTTCTGAGGCTTTTAAAGTTTGAGAATTTTGCTTTATTCTGGTGGACAAAAGTGCTAAATCTTACTGGGCTGGGGATTAATATGTTCTGTTTGGCACAAAGGATTTGAGTAGCCCTAAACTGATCTCATATTTAAAGCAGAGACTAGGAATCAGTCAGTTGTTCTGAGAGGAACGTGTGGACTCGAAGTCTAACAACAGGGTTTCTAGCTTTGATTATTTCATTTACTTGCCACATAAACTTGTGATTTTAGTGATTTTAGTGACTTTCCAAATGTGATTTTAGTGATTTTCCTTATCTCTTTATCCAACTATATGCTTATTTGTACATTCAGTAACTATTTTTGAGCACCCATAGCATGCTAGATTTTAGAAATCTAAGGATGACAAAAACATGGTCCCTGCCTTTTCCGTAAGCAGGTAGATAATAAGAACAGATAAAGATAAACAACATTAGTTATGCCTGACCCACCTATTTTCCAGGGTGTTTATGAGGCTTAAACAAACTGTATTTTTTTTTTCAAAAATATACAGCTCTATACAGAAGTAAAGTTCTAATATTTGAAGGCAGATATTCATCATAATAGTACATTTCTCTATGTAGGCTGTTTTGAGTAGTCACTATGGAGCTTGATGAGGTATGTGGAAATACAGGGCCCAATAATCAAAAGTCAGTGAGTGAACTGTAACAAAAGCATTAATTTATAGTTAATGCAGGATTAAGAAAACACAAACAATGGAAAAATAAAAACTGTACAGTACGAGCTTAAATATGCAAAAGGATATGTGTTAAATCATGACAAGCATATGGTTTCTGTGTCAATTTCATAACAAAGGATTGTATTTCAAATTGAGTACATTTTTCTAAGGTACAGTTGTTCACATCAAATGATCTAATTATCAAGTCTAAATAAAATAAATCTACCTATGTTTAAATGCACAGTGAAAACAACCAGTGAAATCTGAGTGGAAGATTGCTAAGAAAAAATACTGAATATAAAAATTAGACTCAACTCAAAGGAAAAAAATAACTGTATACCAAAAGAAATAACATAGATTCCAGAGTCACTGGAACAGATAAAAAACCAAAACAATTTTACTCTCTGGGGATTTTTATTAGCTTCTGAGATTTTTATTAGCTTGTTTTTCAGTCATGACAAGTATAGATAACCCTCTGTTTATGAACTTTCATCTCTTAAAGTTCTTTATTTAGTTGTCCTTCTCAAATTGTTACACATTCAAAGATTAAAACTATATAAAAAATATATATTGAGAAGTCTCATTCCCACCAGATTTCTCCCCCAAATACACACAAGTATGTTTTCCTGTGTATCTTACCAGTAATTCGTGTGGCAAATAACTCGACATTTTTGTAAATACAGGCAAAACACATCCATATGTGTGAACCACCAAGTACCAGTCTCCACAGCTGCATGATTGATGCAAAGCTTTTCTGAGCCAGCTGCTTGTGATAGGATTAGTCTGTATTTGTTGAGTGCCTACTATGTGCCGGGCATTATACTCATCATTTTCCATGTACTAAATCATTTGATCTTCAAAATAAACCAGATAAATTATTCTTACTATCCTCATTTTACAGAAGAGGTAAGAGGATTAAGAAGTTAGGTCACTTGCCAGACTTGACATAGCAAATGTGCACCTGAGCTATGTTTCAAAACAAATTAATGTGCCTACAGATACAGTTTAATGTGTATTCTCTACCATCTCTTCTGTCTTACTGCTTCTCCAAAGTTTACACATAAAACAGATACTCAAGGAGGCCAAAAATGGCTTCCCAAAAGATACCCACATCAAATCCCTGGAACCTGTAGAATATTGCCTTATGGCAAAAGATGAGATTACAGTTAAGTATCTTGAGAGGAGGAGTCTACCCTGTATTATCCAAGTAGGCCCTAAATGATACCACTTCAAGCTATTCATTCTACACAGCATTCCTTCTAATCAAGGAACTTACAAATGAGGTATGACAGTGGACCCACAGTCATGGAATTCAGTGTTCAAACCACGTCCCCGTTTCCTGAAGCAGTTGGTTTGACAGAAAAGAAGAATGGTATTTGAAGTCTCAGTAGCAGGTAGGCGATTTATCTTGCAGGGCTGGGGCAATGTCCTGTGGGAGACTGTCTATGTCCCAAACTAGTATCTAATATATGATACTGTTTCTCCCATAGCCAGGATTCATGGGTCCAGGAATCATGGATAGGGAGGAATAGGAATGACACCCCTTAATATTATTCCTGGTGATTTACTACCAAAATGTGCACTTCCTGTTCCCACAGCCTTAGGCTCTGCTGGTCCCTAGCTTCAAAGGGAGGAGTGTTTCTACCAGAAGACACAATGGCTCTACTGAACTGGAAGGTGAGACTGCCACCCAGCCATTTTGGGCTCCTCAGACCTCTGAACCAATAGGCAAAGTACTGGCTTGGGTGATTGGTCCTCAATGCCAAGAGGAAATGGAGCTGCTACTATCGCGTAGTCTGGTTCCAGGCCCAAATCCTGTGTGATCTTTAGGTCCAATATCAGCAGTTACAAAGTTGTGCCTGGCAGCCCTCACGGAGAAAAGCTGAGCCCACCACACCATGTGCTTGGTGTACAGTCAGTGCCCTGCAGTTTTCCAGAAGGAGCTGCAGTTGAGTACTCACGCTTCCCTGACCCCTGGGCCAGCCATGCTCATACACATACCTTCCTTCCTTGTCCAGGCACCTCCATTCAGCAGCCTTTTTACTGGGCCCAGACGAGGTACTTTTCTCCCCTTTGATTCAGTACTTTCCCATACCTAGCCCATCCCCCAGCCAACAGGCTCATGAGGAAGCAGGAGCCTTTTGTTTGGGACTTCCCAGCAGTGAAATGCACCCCTCATCTGAGCTGATCCACCCGACTCTCACCCAGTGCCATTCTGCAGGTGCAGCCAACACCTCTGGGGAGTCAGGACCATTTTGTGTCTCTTGCTTATACTGTTCCAGCAAGTGAACAAAGGCTTACTTTTTTCTTTGGGTTTGGCCCCTTGTCCTAATCAACCACCTGGACACTTGGTTGCTTTTCAGTTACACAAAGAAGGTTAGGAAGACGATGTCTGGAATGCAGAATACCCCTTAGGGCATCTGCCACCATGCCCTGTGACTGAAGTCAATGGAAAACCAACAACCCCATTCAGGCAGGACTGCTAACGACCCAGGCCCCTCAAGAATCACCCTACAGGCAAAGAACCCTGACCAGCAGGCTGTGGTGCTCCCAGGGGGCAAAGGGAATATGGAATGAGTAATAGAAAAAAGTAGCTATACATACCAGTTAGGACCAGGCAGTCAGTTTCAGAAACAAGGGCTGTAATGGTTATGAATATTTCTCATTTTGTTATGACTATGTGGATGTATAAATTTTTAAGTAATTATCTTTGCATTCTTCCTGCTCTTATCCCTTATCATCTAACATAAGATGCATAAATAACAGTTAACTTTACAACACAGTATGTAAGTTTCAGGATGTTAAGGAAAATAGTGAACACCAATCAGGAACTTCTGCATCCTCTGGGGAAAGGGTTAACACATTTTTGGTTGTAAGATAGCTGCATCATCTCCCATGGAAGTATGACTCTGTGGTTGCCTTTATTTGGAGATTAGTCATAGTTTAAGGGGAAGTATATGAGTGCCAAGTTTACAGGGGTGATGACCGGTTTTATGTGGGAACTTGACTAGTCTAATATTCCCAGTTACTCATTCAAACACTCATCAAGGGGTTGCCATGAAGGTATTTTGTAGGTTTGATTAGCAATTAAAGTCCATTGACTTTAAGGAGATGATCCTTGATAATCTGAGGGGCCCTACATACAATCACATATATCCTTTTAAGAAGGAGGCAGAGGAATTTTTGAGATAGAAGTGCACAGAGGAGAAGGGGATGTGAAAATAGAGGCAGAGAATGAAATGATGCTGCCATAAGCCAAGGAATGCCTGGAGCCACCAGAAGCTGGAATAGGCAAGAAGGGACTCTCCCTTCGAGCTTCTGGAGGGCGTGCAGAAAAAGTCTGACTCCAGACTTTTCCAGAATGATGAGAGAATGCACTTCTGTTGTTTTAAGCCACTAAATCTGTGGCATTTGTTAGAGCAGCCATCAGAAACTAATATAGGTAGTTAATAATAAAACATAGTAAGAAAAGAAACTGTATCTGAGGCATACGAGCCTGCTATAAACTATCAGCCCCACAGAGGCATGAGAATGAGGCAGGAGTCATATCCTACTTCCCCCCGTGAGCTAAGTAATCAGCTCTTGAAGCCGCTTGCTATGTGGACTCCAGACCGACTGCTGCTACCAGCAGCTAATTAACCAGGCAAGGCCACACACTGGACACCATAACCCATACCCCACAGTTCACCAATGTATAGTCAATCACTAATCAATCTTATTTATCTAACCAATGAGAATTCCTGACAAACAGCCGTATCAGCCTACTCCCTGTCCCTCTTTTTGCTTTGGAAAATCTGCTTCTAACAAAGGCCAAACAAAACTCATATCCAAGATTACCCAGGTCTGAGTCTTCTAGGCTGCTGCCCTCACCCTGGCTCAAGTAAACTTTTTAAAATTATATTCTGTGCCTCAACCTCCTTCTTCAGGTCAATAATATAATGAGAATCAGATAATATTGTAGAGAAAGAATGAGACAGTACATGCTTCCATTAAATTACTGCACAAATAAAACTAGTTTGTGTGTGTGTGTGTGTGTGTGTGTGTGAGATAGAGTCTCGCTCTGTAGCTCAGGCTGGAGTGCAGTGGCGTGATCTCGGCTCACTGCAACTTCCACCTCCCTGGTCCCGGTTCAAGCAATTCTCCTACCTCAGCCTCCCAAGTAGCTGGGATTACAGGCACTAGCCACCATGCCCAGCTAATTTTTGCATTTTTTTGATAGATACAGGGTTTCACCATGTTGGCCAGTCTGGTCTTGAACTTCTGACCTCGTGACCCACCCGCCTCAGACCAAAGTGCTGGGATTATAGGCGTGAGCCACTGCACCCGGCCAAAACTAGTTTTAAAATTAATTCTTATTCAGATGCCAAAAGTTAAAATGTCCTCCCTCCCCTTTGCCCAAAATATGAAACCTGTAACTCTTCAATATTCCTTTTCCCATTTCGCCATTTCCTCAGAGATCTGACCAGGTGTGGCAAATAGTCATGTCCCAGAAGAGAACTGATACTATATATCAAAAGGCCTAAAACAAGAAAAGCAAACCACTAATTTAATATGTTAATAATATCCACCAGGATCAAATGATAGTTTAAACCCCTGAAGCTATACAGAAATTATATTCTACATCATACTACCATACTGTAGTTTACTCTGAAAACTGCAAGTAAGGTCTAGAAAGCCACCAAAATACATGATTCTTAAAACTTTAAGTGGCTTTTCTTAAGAATGTTGGTTAGCTTCAGAGGTTGAAATACCAATTTGCTTCCTTTATTTGAAATTTGAGAAATACCTAATGTAGAAGACGGGTTGATGGGTGCAGCATATCAGCACAGCACGTGTATACCTATGTAACAAATCTGACATTCTGCACATGTACCCCAGGAGTATAATTAAAAAACAAAAAGAACTTTGACAGGAAGACAACATCTAGAACTGGGTAATGTTATCTGCAGCAGTCTTTCTTACATAGCCTTTTTATATTTGCCCTGAAGAAAGAAAATGCTGAGCTAATGACAAAAGACAATCTTGGGGGACTTTGTCATAAAATCTGAGGGAGAATCAGTATGCAAGCAAGACTTCAAGTGGCAGCCCCTTTGGAATCAGCTCCTCACACTCTTGGGTATCCATTCAAGCTCTGAGGGATGGAATTCCAATACTACCACGCCAGCCACCATGGAAGGTAAGCAACTCTAAAGGATGAGCGGAGGGGAAGTGGGAAAGGAAAGAGCAGAAGGGCGAATAGAACGTGAGTTTCTGGAGGGCAGAGATTTTGCCCTATTTGCTCTCATCCTATCACCTGCATGTGAAACAGAGAAGGCAGTAAATATCTGCGAAGTAGGTCAATGCCTAGAAGATACGGGTGGAGGAATGAAAGAAAGAAGTAAAGACAGGAGGAATGTAAACTTTTTGGAAGTATATAGGGGAGAAAGCAATTAGAATAATTTAAGGAGAAAGTTACATCTCAAAACCCAGCTCTCAAATTGAAATTTAATATGTGTCTCATCCACAGCAGCAATTTAAGGAAAACAAAATGAGTAATTTCCTTAGGTCTTGGGTCCTAGATGGGGGCAAACTATTTTTTGCTGTAAAATTTTAGCATGTATTCCCCGAACAGACAAAGAAATTTCTCATTTAATTCACTGTTTCATCTTACTAACACTAGTAGGACTGATAGAAAATTTAATTATTGTATGTTTCATTAAGTAAAAAGTAGAAGAAACCTAGCAGTTAGCAAACTCCACACCCACACAGTATTTGGAGGATTTCTCTAAATGTCAGATATGAATTATTTTTTTCCTATTTACCTGATTGATATGATAGAAGAACTAAGGTATAAAGACTCTGGGAAATTTTAGTTTGAAAAAACAATGCAACACATAATTTTCCTATGTCTTCCAGGAAAGAACAACCACTATTTGTGGCCTTTTAAAACTCAAGCTGTAAACCATGAGGTTAAATGAGGCTAAACACCTCATAAAGATCCCTGGACACAGAAACGTTCAGAAAACACTGCTGACAGATGACTGTCATTGGTATAGAGGGCTCAGAGATCTAGCAACAAAAACCCAGATTCACTACAATTCTTGCTTTAAATCGTGTTTTTGTTACCACTCCTATAAAACTAGATGACACTATTCTATTTTAACTAGTATAAGCCTTTATATTTTTCTTATCATCAATAAGAAATGTATCTTCTGTTTTTAAGGCAATTTATAATGCTGGTAAATACCGCTCTAAAAAATTGGTAAGTATTTATAACTATATGTCTATACCTTTCAAACTAAGTTATTCTTAAAATTGACACTAGGTGAAAATATTCTCCTTCCCCATCTTAATATTAGAAAACAATTATCTTGGGGGTGGGTTTTATAATCTTACTATGTCCCCTGTTATCAAATCAGTACTTTCAGATATATTCCATAAAAAAGGGGGAACAAACCTATATTATTCTCCCATTTTAAGAAAATAATATGTTATAGTTCATGAAATCCACATCTGAAATACTAGTACAGTGAAGAAAACATGGGTTCTAGGAGCAAACAGATGTGAGCTTGAATCTCTAATCCACAACTTACAAATATAACCGCTCTATGGACTATTTCCCCATCTACACCATGCAGCTCTTTTAAATGTCAAATGAGGTAATGAATATTAAGACTCTAGCATCACCCTAATACACAGGAAGTACTCAACAAATATTTAAAACAAATATTCATAAAAGTCTCTTTAAGTATCTTTATTTTTCAAATATTCTACCACCCGATGAAAGCATTAAGAAACCAGTTCTTTTCAAATCAGCCATGGCCACAAAACTAACGTATTTAACACAGATTAATATACTGCCAAAATATGCAAACTCACTTGTACATGTATGCACAAACTGCTAAAGTCCAAAAACTAAAAATTTCATCAACTGCAAACATACAGAGCATGCAAAATATCACAGGCCTTTAGATAGCTTCCAATTTCGTTTACAGGCAAGGTACATGGAAAAGGTTAATTGGGTAAAAGGACTTGAAATGACAATGAATATCAGCTGAATAAGGTCCCATGTCACCAGCTCTGTGTTCACTATGGCACTTAGCATGCAGGACCTCCACATGCTTGTGGAATAAATATGAAATATCCCCAATTTTAGTTGTTCTCTTCAAGTTTTATTACTTTATATTTAAAGTGCATTGGTTAAAACTTAAGAAAAATGTCTTACTTATTATTTCATTTAGCTTTAAGTAAAATAAAGACCATCAAAAATGAAAATGAACACTAGAGCCTTTTTTTAACTTTGAAAATATGTTAATATTTTCTCAGGCTGGTTTGTGAGTACACGGGTATTCCTTTATTCACATGTTTTAAATTAATTACATGTATCCTCAGACACGGAACAGTCCATGCCATACAGACTGTTTGTTTTTGAATAGAAGGAAAGGAGGCCTTCCTGGAGAAAGGGAAGAAAGGCAAATGGATGTATGAGAAAAATTATAAATCTGAAAAAATGTCACAGACTGACATTTTCTATATTCCAAGCTAAAGAACTTATCTGCAATATGCTATGAATTGCAGGTTAAGTAACAAGTTAGAAAGCAAAGGAATAGATTTTAAACAAGTCTAACCAACCATCTGCTAAAAAAAAAAAAAAAATTCAGATATATTTAAAACTCTACCTTTCGGTTTAAATTTCATTTAAAGAAAAGGTTTACAGTGTTAAGAAAAATACTTAAAAAGGTAAATTGATAAGTTTAAGTATGCCTACTTTATTGTTTCAGTTTTTATGATAAACATAAAAAGTATAAAGGACAATAGATACTTCTGAATGTCACTTGAAGAATTTGGATTTTCAGTTTTACATCTGAGATTGAGGAAAGTTACTGGCAAATACATTTCAATAGTTTTTATAAAAACTAGAAGAGGTTCAGAGATAGAACACAGAGGGCAGGCTATACTGATTTACAAGAAAGTAGTCATAAATCATAAATCAGAGCTAACACTCATTGGGTATTCACATGTGTTTTCCACAAAAATTTTATAAGGTAAGAATTATTATTCCCTCCATTTTACAGAGGATGAAACTGAAGTGGAGAGAGGTTAAACATCTCGTCACACAGCTAGTCTGCGGCAAAGCTCAATTAAAACCCAGGCGTCTGCTTCTAGAGTCCCACTTGCAGTTGCAAGAGTAGAAATACATACTGAATCAAATTGAACCATAATGCAAATTCAGAGCAAACATAAAGAGTAAATGCGGGTGGATCCAATATGGCCGTTTAGGAACAGCTCAGGATTGCAGCTCCCAGTGAAAGCACAGAGGGTGAGTGGACGACGCATTTTTATTGCCCACAGACTAGGAAATTCCCAGGCGGAGGAGCTCCACGGGTCACCAGCGTGGCTGTTTCGGCCAGTGCGGCTGTGTCAGCTGGCGTGGCTGCTTTGCCCTGCGCGGCTGCTTTGTCAGCGCCCTGGCGCAGCGGTTCTTCATACAAAATACACTGGTCCGGGTGCCCTCTTGGCTGGCGATTGGAGCCATGGGAAGTCGCCCATTCACCTGTTTAAAAAGGGGACTGAACAGGGAACCAGGACGGTAGATTCCAGGGCAAAAAAAGCGCCACGAATCTCAGTGCCGCCGTTTAAGCCAGCGCAGTCAGTCGCCGCCTGGGAAAACACACAGATCCTAGCGCCTCTTCAACAGGGGACTGGAACACCAACTTAAAAAAAAAAAGGCTCTGAGGCAGGGAGCCAGGTGATCAGGCTTGGCTGGTCCCACCCCCACAAAAGAACAGCAACCAGAAACTCTCTGGATTAAGAGTTTCACAGCAAGCGCAGCTGAACCCGGGATGGTCCAGCTCCATGGGGGAAGGGCGTCCACCATTACCGAGGCAGTCCACCACTATGGAGGTAGTCAGCCAATGCTGAGGCAGCCCGCCGTTGCTGAGGCAGCCCGCCTTTGCCAAGGCAACCTGCCATTGCTGAGGCAGCCCGCCATTGCCAAGGCAACTCGCCACTGCAGAGAGACTCCGCCTCAACAGAGGCGGGCCACCATCACCAAAGCAGTTCTAACTACACCCATATAAACAGGACAGCAGGGAAATTCACTCAGCAGCTGGGCAGAGAACACAGCAGCTCAGCAAAGCCTCTGCAGGCAGACAGTGAATAGGCTGCCTCCTTGCTGGGCAGGGCAGCTCTGAAGGAAAAAAAAAAGGCAGCAACATAACTGAAACTCATAAAGCCCTAAATCCCTGGGACAGAGCACCTGGGAACAAAAAGCGGTTTATAAATTCTGCTGCAGCAGACCTAAATGTACCTGCCTAGCAGCTCTGAATGAACAACGGAGCTCACAGCTCAGCATTTGAGCTCCTATACAGAACAGACAGTCTCCTCAAGCAGCTCCATGACCCCTGTATATCCAAAGAGCCACCTCATAAAGGAGAGATCAGACTGACATTTGGTTGGTATCCCTCTGGGACAAAGATAGCAGAAGAAGAAAACTGGTAACAACCCTTACTGTTCTGCAGCTGCTGCAGGTGATCCCCAGGCACGCAGGGCCTGGAGTGGACCTCAGCAGACCTACAGCAGAGGGGCCAGGCTGTTAGAAGGAAAACTAAGAAATAGAAATTACCTCATCATCAACAAACAGAACATCCACTCAGAGACCCAATCTGCAAGCCAGCAACTACAAAGACGACAGGTGGACAAATCCACAAAGATGGGAAGAAACCAGCGCAAAAAGGATGAAAACACCCAAAACCAGAACATCTCTACTCCTACAAGGGATCACAACTCCTTACCAGCAAGGGACAAGGTTGGATGGAGAACGAGTGTGATGAAATGACATAATCAGACTTCAGAAGGTGGGTAGTAAGAAACTTCTGTGAACTAAAAGAACATGTTCTAACCCAATGCAAAGAAACTAAGAACCTTGAAAAAAGATTTGACAAAATGCTAACGAGAATGGACAAATTAGAAAGGAATATAAGTGAATTGATGGAGCTGAAAAACACAACATGAGAACTTCACGAAGCATGCACAAGTATCAACAGCCGAATTGAC
>NW_016107704.1:1588945-1589946 GCF_001604975.1 Cebus imitator | reverse complement strand
GATATCACCACAGATTCCACAGAAATTCAAACCATCATCAGAGATTATTACAAACAACTCTAAGCACATAAAACTAGTAAACCTGGAAGAAATGGACAAATTCTGGACACTTGCCTCCTCCCAAGCCTAAACCAGGAAAAAGCTGAAATCCTGAACAGACCCATAACAAGGTCTTAAGTTGAGGCAGCAATTAAGAGCTTACCACCAAAAAAAAACCCAGGTCCAGACGGGTTCACAGCCGAATTCTACCAGATATACAAAGAGGAGCTGGCATCATTCCTTCTGAAACTATTCCAAACAATACAAAAAGAGGGAATTCTTCCCAAATCATTTTATGAGACCAACATCATCCTGATTCCAAAGCCTGACAGAGACTCAACAAGGAAAGAAAACTTCAGGCCAATATCCATGATGAACATAGATGCAAAAATCTTCAATAAAATAATGACAAGCCAATTGCAACAGCACATCAAAAAGCTTATCTACCATGATCAAGTAGGCTTCATCCCGGGGATGCAAGGCTGGTTCAACATACGCAAGTCTATAAACGTAATTCACCACAGAAAGAGAACCAAAGACAAAAACCACATGATTATCTCAATTGATGCGGAGAAGGCTTTTGACAAAATTCAACAGAACTTTATGCTAAAAACCCTCAATAAGCAAGGTATTGATGGAACGTATCTCAAAATAATAAAAGCTATTTACGACAAACCAAACAGCCAATATCATACTGAATGGGCAAAAACTGGAAGCATTCCCCTTGAAATCTGGCACTAGACAAGGATGCCCTCTCTCACCACTCCTATTCAATATAGTACTAGAAGTTCTAGCCAGAGCAATCAGGCAAGAAAAAGAAATAAAGGGTATTCAAATAGGAAAGGAGGAAGTCAAATTGTCTCTATTTGCAGATGACATGATTGAATATCTAGAAGATCCCATCGTCTCATCCCAAAAGCTCCTGAAACTGATAAGCAACTTCAGCAAAGTTTCAGGATACA